>NC_084584.2:19355000-19512500 GCF_033978685.3 Nerophis lumbriciformis | reverse complement strand
TTATATTTGTGGTTGTGTTGTTTTTGGCTGCTTGGTTAAATATATTTTGTGCTGAATTTGACCAGCAGAGAGTGATAAAGCTACACTTTAGATTTATTCTGTTAAACCACATGTGTGCAATGTTTGCTGTGTGTATTAACACTACACCTATTTTATGTACCGTATTTTTCGGAGTATAAGTCGCACCGGCCGAAAATGCATAATAAAGGAGGGAAAAAAACATATATAAGTCGCACTGGAGTATAAGTCGCATTTTTTGGGGAAATTGATTGGATAAAACCCAACACCAAGAATAGACATTTGAAAGGCAATTTAAAATAAAAAATAGTGAACAACAGGCTGAATAAGTGTACGTTATATGACGCATAAATAATGCCTGGTATGTTAACGTAACATATTATGGTAAGAGTCATTCAAATAACTATAACATATGAACCTGCTATATGTTTACCAAGCAATCTGTCACTCCTAATCGCTAAATCCGATGAAATCTTATACATCTAGTCTCTTACGTGAATGAGCTAAATAACATTATTTGATATTTTACGCTAATGTAATAATAATTTCACACATAAGTCGCTCCTGAGTATAAGTCGCACCCCCAGCCAAACTATGAAAAAAATTGTGACTTATAGTCCGAAAAATACGGTATGTAACATATACAACGGACATTATTTATGTAAAATACACAATGGAAGTTATACTTTTTTAATGGTTATGTTTTCAGTCTTACAAACCTGAATAACGGAAGCCATATAAAGAAATACAGCTGAGGAAGAAAACTAATTCAAAAGAAGGAACATCAATCATCAACAAAATCTAGCTTCTGTTTCTTAAAGCTGTTAACTATCTGTCAACTGTACACGCTGGAAACAAGTAGTGAGGGCAGAATAATGAACTTATTGACAGTGCAATGTGAAAGCTGATGTGTTTACTTTGTCTCAAAGGAATATAACCTGCCGAGGCACTTTCTAAAGAAACATCCAAATTTTGATGTCCTTCCCCTGAGACCTTGGGCTCTTGAAACTGCGGCCCTCTTCATGATGTAGTTGAATAGCCCTGTTTTAGGAACTCACATCAATGAACAAGGAACTGCGACTGCTCGCCCACACGCTCTTAAGGATAGACGTCGAAATGCCAACAAACTGTAAGAGGCAAAATGCTTGCCATCTTCCTTCTTAATCTTCTACGCGCAATAATTCCGTTCAGAAAATGTTGACTTTGATTGCACAAAATCCTTGAAAGGACCACAAATGCGCCAGGACTGAGACCAACTACAATTGGAGCCACGTTTACCTCCGCAAACACTGCAACACGTCATGACGTCATGTCTGCATGCACGTCAGATTGCATTCACATTAGACATTGCATTTTTTTGTGATGTGAACGACTACATAAAAAGATCATATTTGACAAAATAAATCCAAATTAGACATCCTACCCCGCAGTGTGACATAGCCAAGTCTTGCCTGGAAGCTCAATAGGCACCAAAAAATATTTTTTGTCTATTGTATCAAAATCAATTATGGGACCTATTCAAGGCCGTAATTACCAAACCTCAAATATTTCCCTATGCAACTTATTTTATTTAAATATTGCATATTTTACATTTTCTGATTTAAAAAAAAACAGTTGTTATTTTTCACAAAAAGGCCAAACATTTTTTTTTTAATATGAAAACTTAATATATAATAATATATCTATAGATGTGAAGTAGGTAAAATATTTTAAATGTTTCTTACATTTTCCAAATTTTTGCACCTTAAATTCAAGGGTTTATTGATAAGTGTTCAATTTCAATTTTATAATGTTGTTTACATTCAGCCCTCGGCTCCATATAGCAGAGGAACTCACCATTTGTCCAGTTCGGGTTTGGACTCTTTCCTCAAGCTTCCCCTCGCGCATAAGCTGCGTACAAAAAGATGAATATTCATATTAGAATGTGACGTGTGAAGGTACAATATTGGAAAATACTGCAATTTAATACACACCCTTAACTCCTCCGAAAACATCTGTTTGTTCTCTGGAGATGCATACACTGCAAGCCCTTGGGCAAGCAGTTTATTTCGCCCAATAGACTTTTTAACAAACACAGTATCTCCTCGTCCACCCAACTCTGTAACAAAACATGAAAAACGAATACACATTTTCCTTGCGTTACTTTTGTCCGATGGGACTCACTTGGGACTGTCTGAGTCAGAATGACTTCCATCTTTTCTTTGGCCGCATTTTTGGTGTCCTCAACTATTTTGTAAATGCGGTGCCTTCGGGGGTTCAGCCTTGGCGGACTCCCAACTTTTGACAATGGTACCTGCCACCAGCGCTCCACTATGACAGTGCTCTGTGGAAACATAATGGACATACTGTATGCCATCTGAGTCTTTGTGTACTCTTTTCAAAAGTTAGGCAAGACATACTAATATATCTTAAGAAGAACCAGTCCAGAATTACATACATTTATAAGTCAATTGAATCCTTGTCACACTTATTGTATTTGATTTATATAAGACACATGTGGTGCCTTCATGATGCACCACTAAAATATGGAAATTGGTACTATTTGGGTTCAGGGCATTGCCTTTAAACGAAACACACGTCACCTGAGCCATTCGTAAAAAAACAGCGTTAATTGCAGCAATTTTTTTTAATCTATTACAATTTATATAATTCATTGTAAAACTTTACAGTCAGCAAGCTAACCCGCTGAGGTTAACGTTCCTGCATATTCTAATAAATAGAGTATATATATCAATATAAATACAATGTTGACACTGACTTGGACGGGAGTCACAGAGAAACTCCTGATGGTCATTTGGCAGAGCAGATCCTGAAGGGCACGGCGGTTCAAACTCAACATGTTTACGAAAATATAACTCATTTTTCTTCCCCACAATACTTTATACTTTATACAGGTCACACATTGGTCAAGATGCTGTGTAATATCGCTCACTTTACGCCTCAAGTCGTAAGCTAGCTAACATACTGGTGGACTCATGTTGACGTCACAGGACCCTTCTTTTATTGCAGTCATAGCACTTGCCTAAATAGAAATGCTTTCGACCTAATTATGCTGTATTTGCGTTCAACTAAATAAATATTAAGAGTATTTAAAGTCCCATAATTCCCAATTCAAAATAAAAAACTTTTTTTTATTTTTCGCATGTTTTCGTTGCTGAAGTAGTAGTCCCGGAAATAGCCTGAATGAAAATGTATTCCACTTCACGAGCGTTCAATAGCAATTAGAAGTGGTCAAATAATTGAATGGATTGTATTACAATGTATTACAAGAACAACATTTAATAGCCTTTTGTGTCCTTTAAAAAATGTTTGTGCGATTTGTGCCACAGCAGGACCAGTATCTTTTCCATTTATTTAATTATATTTATAATCTATTCCTATTAACCTATGCTATAACCCAGATGTCGGTAACCTTTTTGGCTGAGAGAGCCATGAAAGCCAAATATTTTAAAAAGTATTTCCGTGAGAGCCATATAATATTTTTTAACACTGAATACAACTAAATGTGTGCATTTTTAAGTAAGACCAACATGTTTAGAGTATAATAAGTCCCTTATTCTTTTTAATAACATTGGTATTCTGAACTAACCAATAATAAATATAATTCTTCTTACCATTAATGCGACTTCTTGAACAGGTGCGGTAGAAAACGGATGGATGGTTTACAATGCATGAGAATGTTTTATATTTTGAACGTCATTTTTAACACTGTGATTACCAGCGGAATTATTCATTACTTATCCTGTTAAGCAAAGATTTATCTCAGAGCCATATGCAGTCATCAAAAGAGCCACACCTGGCTCGAGAGCCATAGGTTCCCTACCCCTGCTATAACCCACTCTATTTTTTTCATCCTATTTAAAAACATCTGAGATACTAAATGTGTTGGTGTCCCATGCGTTCACGTGTGCTGGCATGACAAAGTTTGTAAGTTGAACCCAATTAAACATCTTGAGGAAGTGTATTTTACAATACATATTTTTTTAAATGTCATTCAATTACAATTACAAAATTACAATTCTTTTTTGAATGTACATATTAAGAGCATGCGATGCTCATGTTATTTGACATGCTCCTTCTCACACTTTGTGTAGTCAGACTCCCACAATTTATTAAAGAAATAAACATTACACGCAGATTATTGAAAAAGTACAAACAATATCAGTTGTATACTTGCCATATTAAATAGATATATTCACTATTTGAACACCTGGACCAGAGTTAGTTATAAGCGTCCGCAGTGTCACCCTGAAGAGAAGTAGTTCCGTAGGAGGTACTGCAGCCGGGTGTCAATCTGCATCTTGCCGTTACTGTTGTGCAGCAGGTGAACAGGAGTAGGCAACCGCCGCAGAGCAGGGTAAGCATCATGGCGCCCCACATCATTGTGGTGACCACAAAAGCAAACTGGTAGGTTGTTTTGTGGCAATACTGAGCATCCCCTGGTGTAGAGCTGGGTGGATAGACACTGTAAGTCCAGTGTGTGCCTGCAATGGTCACAAAATGGTGATACGTCTATATTTGGAGAAATAAAGGTTTAGTTTTGCACAAAATATAGGTAGAATGCTGGCAGTGTGAGGGTGTGTATTTTCAGTTCACACCTGCAATGAACCAGCAGAAAGTGAAGAGATGCAGCAGGGTCATGCAGAGCGAGCTCGCAACCTTCATCACGCCGCTGTCCCAGACGCACCTGCAGTAGGTGACACACAGAGAAAGGAGGCTGGACACTCCCAGTACCATGAGGTACACCGGGATGTTGGGTTGCACCGGGCACAAACCAACATGTATGGCCCCTGTGAAGCCAAAAATAATGCCAATAAATGTTGAAATACATTTGGAAGTGGACGCTGTAAGGTCGCCTACCCAAGCTGATGCCTGCAATCATCACCATCCACCATATTATATTCACCACAACTGCAACAGAGGGACGTCATTTTGATAATTAACATTTACTGTTCAACTCCTCAGAAGATGGATATTTAAAAAAAGATGTCTAACCAATGGACGAAACCTGGACTTCACTTTGATGCGCGTGGTCCATCTGTGCAGACAGCACAATTTAAAACAATAACTCATGCAAATAATCACAAAAAAATTATTGCATTAATCATTTTAAAACACAGATTAATCACACAATTTTGCTCGTCTGCACATGCTCCTTCACTTCAACCGTGAATGGTTGATAAAGTCAGTGATCAGGCCAATGCAACCGCCAAGATGAGGAGACTGTAGTTGGTGTATATACACTTGCAAATTTCACTTAAAAATAAACCTCAAATGTACTTGATCTAAAACTGTTACCAAGTTTTGAGGAATTAAAAGATCAAGTAAAATGTTTTTATGATACTCTTATATCACATTTTTACAATAAAACTGCTCATGTGTCAAAATTTCATGGTCATTTTAATAAGTTAATTTGAATTATGCAAGCAAGTAATCTAAAGGTGATGAATGAAAAATCAGAGCTGTGATATACTCTGATTAAAAAAACCAAACATTTAATAGCAGTAATTAAAAGCGTCACCGTGCAGTAAGAGTGTATCTTATTTTACCTTTATCTGCTTTGAACGAAGCAGTTTTCTTCATTGGTCGGCTTTGCACAACTCTGCTGTTTGGCGCTCAGGATGTGCCGACACGGTGTGCAAAGTCACTGCGTTTCGACAACAGTGTCACAAGAAAGGAAATGCTGATTGTATCTAATCATGAGCATGGCGCTCTTGCATGTACATTTTTTAGGGTGGGAAGGAGGCATACTATCTGAATGGTAGAAGCAAAACTGTATTGCTTGAATATGCAAAAAAAAAAAAGTGTGATTGTGGATAAGTAGTTGGTTTATTGAAAGCCTAACCCAGAGGTCAGCAACCCAAAATGTTGAAAGAGCCATATTAGACCAAAAATACAAAATCAAATCTGTCTGGAGCCACACAAAATTAAACACTGTATATAATTCTTACATTGAAGGCAACAAATGATGTAAGTGCCTATATTACATTAGCCTACTATCAAAATGATTGTGTCAGAGGCTGACGCAAATCTTCGTTGACAGAAATTTTGTAATGTTATTATTTATTCTACAAATTTTTTACAACATTGGAAAACATCAGTAAAACAGAGGCTTCTCAGAGGGTTAGATAACTCCTGGAAATGACTGGCTTCGAATGGCCAAATAAATATGTGTTTGTTCAAGTTATAGGAAACGGCAGGCTACCTTCTTCTAATGGATTTATTACAATCTTTGGCAAGCTGGGTAACGTTTGCCATGGTCTGGAACAACATGGCACAAAAACAACTATCAGAAATGCAGCCAATATTACATAGAGATAATGTGTCATGAGACATGCAAATATAAATTAAATGCACAGATGAATACATATACCTACATACATACCAACTGAGGCATAATGATGCAATATGTACATACAGCTAGCCTAAATAGCATGTTAGCATCAATTAGCTTACAGTCATGCACTGACCAAATATGCCTGATTAGCACTTCAACAAGTCAGTAACAATAACAAAGCTCACCTTTGTGCAACTCAAGCACATCATAAAAAGTTTGGTGGACAAAATGTGACAAAGAAGGAGGGGCACAAAACACGTCTTACTGTGGCAGCATTGGAGAAAGTTGTACATGTAAACAAATTGTTGCGTCACAGTCCACACAACTACGGTGAGTTCATGGACCGCAAAACAAAACGGCGCTTGCCAAATACTCTTATTAGTGAAGCATAAACAAACATAATAAAAAGTGGGCTCTCTTACAATTAGTAATGTTTGTGTCATGTTTGTCCTCCTACCTTCTTGAAACAAAAAATATTTTTTTCCCCCAATTTCTTCTACTTTTATACATTTTTGTAAAAGCTCCAGAGAGCCACTAGGGCGGTGTTAAAGAGCCGCATGTGGCTCTAGAGTCGCGGGTTGCCAACCCCAGGCCTAAACCTACAAAATTTAAAAAGTACATATTTGAGGATGACAGTACACCAGACTTGTGTATTGATTTATTGGCACAAAACACAGATAAACTTTTTAATATTTATGCTTTTTATATTTTGAGTGAAAGACAGTGTTAAAGGTCAAACTATGAATTTTTTTCTCCCTCATTCTTCAGCTGGAAGTTAATGATGCTTTCAATAATGGGAGCAGCTGGGAAGTCCATGCAAATGATTCCAAAACGTTGGTTCGGGAGGTTGGTCTTCTCCCTTAGGTAGTCGTAGAGTTTAGGATTGATGCGTTGAGCCACAGCCCTCGGGAATGCAAACACGCCAGCGCCGCTGCTGTAGGTGAGAAAAATCTGGGCCATGTCGCCAACAGGTGCGGCCTCCAGGTGATCAAAAACGCTCTGCCACTTCTCTGTCACTTGGCCGAGCGTGGTAACCTACCAGAAACACAGCTGTTTTAACAGTGCAAGTTTAAAATGATAGATGATGCTTAACCATCTGTGCTGAACTGGGCTTTTATTTGGTTTGATTTGCTGTCATTGTTTTTACATTCTAAATCTGCACTATAGGATCACAATCTATTCTATTTTCCATTTATAATCAACCCCTATAACATATGCTATTTACTGTATTTATATCAGATTCTATTTAAATTATTATGTACATAGTATCATTCTTGTGGTACTCTATGGGCTAAATCTGGGACCTCCAGTACTAAATTGTGTGTGTCCACTGTCTACTGTGTGTGTCTCGTGAAAAAACATTGCTAATGCGTAATGTTTTTTGTGTTTGTCAGGGTTATTGTGCACTTTATCCATTTTTTACAATAACGTTAGCAACAGTAGCATAGCTATGTAATCTACAATGCTAACAATACACTCTCATTCAAACAGCGACATCCTGCTCGGTTAACCTTGTCGGTGAATAAAAAAAGAGAAATGATCGAACCAAGTTGTTCTGCATAACGTGTTGGTATAGATATTAGTAGTATGGTAAGTATTGGTATCGGATTGATATTAGCGTGTGGGATCCATACTTTAACTGCATTTTCTTACCTGTATGTCCAGCAAATTACTCACTTTTCCTTAGCGTTTTTTGTCCACTTATTTATTCACAAATATCTGCCTTTCTCTCTTGGTTCTAGGCAAAGGCGGTTGCACTACCTCCCCCTCCGTATCTGCTCTGCAGGCCTATTTGTAGTGTCCTGTCTGGTCTTAACCTTAAGCGCCTCTCTTTCTGTACCATTCACCAAAATTGATAAACTGGACTTTCAACTAAATTGATCAAATCTTCTCGACGAGAAACAGAGGTTCGAGGGAACCTGACTGTCCTGATGGAACGTTTGCTGCCGAGTACACGAGGGACCTGTGGGGAAAAATGGCGAGTCCTGTGCCTGTCAGTGCTTTCCGTCGATGACGTGGAAGAGTGACCACAGGCAATCTGTTGATTGGACTGAGCATTGCTTTGGTGTATCGACAAATTCGGAAGGCAATAGCAGCCGTTGAAGGAGGCTAAGGGCTGCCCATCGTGATGTACGAATGGGTAGAGCTGTGGGCTCACAGACTGTGGAGATCTCGGAATTGAATCGCAAACTAGATGGTCAATCAAACCAATATGGCTACCATTTAGTGTACAAACTGAGTATGCAAGGGGCCTAGATCTTTCCGCTAAAAGCAGATACGAGTAAAAGAATCAAACTCTGCAATAGAATTCATTTATACTTTATCAGAAAAGGATTTGTCCAGTGATTTCAGGGATTATCTGTCGGTAACCTACCCAGACACGTCAAACTATCTGGTGCTCCAAACTTCCCTCTATACTGCACAACAGATGAAAGCTGGCAAACGCACGGAGGCCTGCAATTTATTTGTGTGTGGCTGGGTCTAGGAAATTGGTATCAACACTTTCCCGGATAAATCGTTTTTGCTCAGGAAATAATGCATTTAATGATTTAACTTGCATCTTGCATGGATACGTCCTTGCTAACAAACTGCAAAGAGCACACAATAGCCTTGATTCACTGTTTTTCATTTTCCCATTATGTTCACCACTTATAAAGATAATCAGAGTTACAAACAATGGAAAAATGGATGCATGGATAGATGGACCACTGAACACCGGGCTGGTTGTGAAAAAACACAAGGAAGTGATCAAAGCTCACTAACTGCATGGTAAGCTAAGTTTTCGGAATGTTGCATTGTTGTTTTTGTTGTCGTTATGGGTATGCATGTTTTTCCTCGTATTTAAAAAAATACGAAACCCAAAACCAGTGAAGTTGGCACGTTGTGTAAATTGTAAATAAAAACATAATACAATGATTTGCAAATCCTTTTCAACTTATATTCAATTGAATAGACTGCAAAGACAATATATTTAATGTTCGAACTGAGAAAACATTTTTTTTTTTGCAAATAATCATTAACTTAGAATTTAATGGCAGCAACACATTGCAAAAAAATTGGCACAGGGGCATTTTTACCACTTTGTTACATGGCCTTTCCTTTTAACAACACTCAGTAAACATTAGGGAACTTAGAAGATACATTTTTGAAGCTTTTCAGGTGGAATTCTTTCCCATTCTTGCTTAATGCACAGCTTAAGATGTTTAAAAGTCTGTTGTCGTATTTTACGCGTCATAATGCGCCACACATTTTCAATGGGAGACAGGTCTGAACTACAGGCAGGCCAGTCTAGTACCCGCGCTCTTTTACTACGAAGCCATGCTGTTGTAAGATGTGCAGAATGTGGCTTTGCATTGTCTTGCTGAAATAAGCAGGGGCGTCCACCGTCCATGAAAAAGACGTTGCTTGGATGGCAACATATGTTGCTCTAAAACCTGTATGTACGTTTCAGCATTAATGGTGCCTTCACATATGTGTAAGTTACCCATGCTTTGGGCACTAATACACCCCCATACCATCATAGATGCTGGATTTTGAACTTTGCCCCTATAACAATGGTTCTTTTCCTCCTCGGTGCGGAGGATACGACGTCCACAGTTTCCAAAAACAATTAGAAATTTGGACTCGTCAGACCACAGAACACTTTTCCGCTTTGCATCAGTCCATCTTAGATGAGCTCGGGCCCAGCAAAACCGGCGGCCTTATTTTGGTTGTTAATGGCTTTCGCTTTGTATAGTAGAGCTTTAATTTGCACTTACAGATGAAGCGACCAACTGTAGTTACTGACAGCGGTTTCCTGAAGTGTTCCTGAGCCCATGTGGTGATATCATTTACACACTGATGTCGCTTTTTGATGCAGTACCGCCTGAGGGATCAAAGTTCCGTAATATCATCGCTTACGTGCAGTGATTTCTCCAGATTTTCTAAACCTTTTGATGATATTACGGACAGTAGATGGTGAAAGCCCTAAATTCCTTGCAATAGCTCATTGAGAAATGTTGTTCTTAAACTCTTCGAAAATTTGCTCATGCATTTGTTCACAAAGTGGTGACCCTCGCTCCATCCTTGTTTGTAAATGACTGAGCATTTCATGGAAGCTGCTTTTATACCCAATCATGGCACACACCTGTTCCCAATTAGCCTGTTCACCTGTGGGATGTTCCAAATAAGTGTTTGATGAGCATTCCTCAACTTTCTCAGTCTTTTTTGCCACTTGTGCCAGCTTTTTTGAAACATGTTGCAGGCATCAAATTCCAAATGAGCAAATATTTGCAAAAAATAACAAAGTTTTCCAGTAATATATTGTATACCAATGTATTACAAGAACAACACTCTTTTGCCCTTATTGATTACCTCTTGAGGAACTCTGAAAAAACTTTTATCCTTTTCACAATTATTCCAACAGCCTAAAACAACGCAAGCATGGGGCATTTTTCTTCGAGAAAGGCATAATGCCACCCAGAACGCTATGACAACAGATGCTCGCTTGACCACTACTTTGAGCGTCCAATATTTTATGAGCAGGACGTGATGTCAGGTAAATACAACATATTACTACGAAAGAAAAGTAAGAGCACTTTACAAAGGATGGTCAACAAATGTCTTACCTTCCAGGAATCAGCTATCTGGAGACTGTTGTAGCGCATCCCCAAGTCAGGCCCCTGAAAGTCCTGCAAGACGATGAGCTTCCCTCGAGCTTGACTCATGGTGGGAACCAGGCGGCTGTGCCACAGCAGATCCCAGTGAGCATAGCGATTAACGTACTCCACCACCGCCCCATAGAAGTCTCTGGTCTCGCTCTGCTCCTCCTTGATGCGCATCAGCACAGTCTCACTCGAGTAGTTGCTCAGGAAGTCGGCTACGCCCCGCAGCACGTCGCCAAAGTGGGCCTGCTGGTATACCACCCCGTGGTGGATGATGAGTTTACCATCCACATGGCGGACACGCACGTCCAGGAAACGGATGCCAGCTTGAAGCTGGTTGGCCAGGCTCCACGTCTGACACTCGGCATAGACGCCGCCGTACAGGGCCATGGTGTTGTGGGTCCCCGGCATGGTGACCTCAGAGAGGGGACGGTCGTCAGGGATGGCGGACATCCAAGATGGGTTGAGGAACTCTGGGGTGGGCGTGTCGTCATAGTCAGGTCTCTGGACAGCACCCAGATTCAAATCCAGGGCTCTGTGACAAGTAATGGTTTTTACTTTCCTAATTTACAGTACAAGTGCGCAAACTTTTTCCAATGAGGACTGCATATTGAAAAATCTAAAGATGGGGTGGATGACTTTTATTTTATACCGACAAAACTTGCTAAAATGCTAACATTGTATATTATTTGCACGCCATATATCAAATGCTAACAATGCTAATTGTTGAGGACTGTGGGAGTACTATAGTTGATTGTGGAATACATCAATATTATCTATTGGAATTTCTACTTTCTTCAACTTGAAAGAATACCTTCCATTTGCAACCTCAATTCAAATCCATGCAAAAATAATTGGAATTCAGGAGAGATAATACATTAATTTAGGTGTTTTTACACAAATCTGGTTGAAATCCAACTAGGGATCGATACTGAATCCGGTACTTTTTTTTTGGCATCGACCGAATCCCATCGGTCCTATTGGGCACCGATTCATGTAAATCCAATGGAGCCATGTTGGAGTACCTGGGTTGCGAGTGACATCACGGCCGGTTACCTGCTCAGCTAGCTTTTCGCACTTCGGCACTTGGCGATCACTCCGGCAGCACTGACACTGGACCCAGCCGAGGTAATTGTTGTGTTTTGCTCTTTAAGAAAAACTATATATACATATATATATATATATATATATATATATATATATATATATATATATATATATATATATATATATGTGGGCAGACTACGGGTCAATGCTTTCTTTATTCATCTTTCTTGATTCTCAATTGCCTTTTGGGTAAAGGGGGCTTGTGGTAGTGTGTTTGAAGTTCCATACCTTGGTGAAGTCTTGGAATTCCTCTGAGTTGGAGCAAGGGCGGTTGTTGCAGATGAATGTTTCAGGAATGCCGTGACAAGTAAAAGATGAATTGAGCTTTCTCTATGAATGTTCTCATTAGAGATGTCCGATAATATTGGCCTGCCGATATTATCGGCCGATAAATGCGTTAAAATGTAATATCGGAAATTATCTGTACCGTTTTTTTTATTATCGGTCTCTGTTTTTTTTTATTTTTTTTTTTTTAATTAAATCAACATAAAAAACACAAGATACACTTACAATTAGTGCACCAACCCAAAAAACCTTCCTCCCCCATTTACACTCATTCACACTCATTCACACAAAAGGGATGTTTCTTTCTATTATTAATATTCTGGTTCCTACATTATATGTCAATATAGATCAATACAGTCTGCAAGGGATACAGTCCGTAAGCACACATGATTGTGGGTGCTGCTGGTCCACTAATAGTACTAACCTTTAACAGTTAATTTTACTAATTTTCATTAATTACTAGTTTCAATGCAACTGTTTTTATATTGTTTTACTTTCTTTTTTATTCAAGAAAATGTTTTTAATTTATTTATCTTATTTTATTGTATTAATTTTTTTTAAAAGTACCTTATCTTTACCATACCTGATTGTCCAAATTAGGCACAATAATGTGTTAATTCCACAACTGTATATATCGGTTGATATCGGTATCGGTTGATATCGGTATCGGTAATTAAAGGGTTGGACATTATCGGAACATCGGATATTGGCAAAAAGCCATTATTGGACATCCCTAGTTCTCATTCATCCAGGTCATCGGAATCTCAGGGAATTCAATCGATCGGAACTGGACTATTTGGTTTGTCTTAGAAGATCCAAGTAGGCTTCATCAGTTCATGTACACAGACTTAGTTAGATTGGTCAGATCTAGTCTAGCGACTGATGCCAGTACCTCAGTAGGCTTCATCAGTTCATGCTCAGTAGAATTGCTCGTTTGCATCAAAAGAGTTGTTTTTCTCACTACAATAGGGCGAAACCATCCTTGCCAAGGCACACTCTCCGGGTTTTGGATTATAAATATTTGGGGTTTTGGCACCAGCCGCTAGACTAGATCTGACCAATCTAAGTCTTTGAGCATGAACTGATGAAGTCTACTGAGGTATTGGCACCAGCCACGAGACTAGATCTGACCAATCTAAGTCTAAGACTAGATCTGACCAATCTAAGTCTATGAGCATGAACTGATGAAGCCTACTTGGATGAGAGGCAAAACGTCTTTTAAAACAAACTAAATAGTCCAGTTGCGAATGACTTGAGTTTTGCATTGACAGCGAATGATGTCAATCTGTTTATTTTCGCAAGCTCAAAAAATCGGCTATAGTGGTCAACTATGACGATGTGGTCCTGGGAATTCCATGTAAGCAGATATGCGCCTACTACTTGTCAGGGTCTTTTGGGTATCGGGTATGACAACAGAGGTTATTTGGGGTTCGTGCTGCACCTCTCTTGGCATATGAAGCATTGGCCCACTACTGTCTCTTTTTGTTTTCCCATTCCAGGCCAGAATACCACTTCTCGTGCACGGTGCTTGCTTTTTTTCCACACCCAGGTGGCCGGCGTGTATATGTTGCATTAGGTTTGTTCTAAGTTTTTGGGGAGTTATGATTTTCTTAGCTTTGAGCATCATAGAGTACATCTCCGTCATTTCATTCCTGTGATTCCAATATTCCTGGATACATGTGGGGCAATGATTTCTTTTGTCGGGCCATCCATCTTTAGTTGTTCTACTGCGTGCAGTGTGTTGAGCATCCTTTTTTATTTCTTATAATTTGCTGTCACTTACAGGAATGCTGCTGAGGACTGTGCTTCCATGCCTTCTCTCAGGCCTTTGCCGTGGTGTTCAAGCGAGTTTCCGGATAGCGTGGCGGCTACAAGTATACCTATACCTGGGTAGTGAATTATTTTGACGTTGTATTTTTGTAGCTGGAATGTCATTCTTTGTAAACAAGGCAGTGCAGCCGCCAGCGGCTTCTTCAGTATTGCTTCAAGTAGTTTTTGGTCAGATTCTACGGTCACTTCGCGGTCATACATGTACTCGTGGAAACGCTTGCAACAAAACAGGAAAGCGCACAGCTATTTTTCTATTTGGGAATAATTCTCTTCTGATTTTGATGCAAAGGTTTGCCTTCCTGGAGCATCACAGTGCCCAGACCACTCTTTGACGCATCCACTTGTAGTCTGCGCTCTTTTTTGGGGTCGAAATATGAAAGCACAGGATGATTTCGTAGAAGTTATTTAATTTTTTTGAACGTCTTGTCCGTGTTTTTGTCTAATGTGAACTCTGTGTCGTGTTTCAGCATTTGGCGCGGAGGTGCATTTCCTTTTGAGAGTCCAACAGAGTCAAAACTATCGATCAAGGGACGCTTTAAATCTTTTTATCTACTCAGTGGCTTAGTGGTTCGAGTGTCCGCCCTGATATCGGTAGGTTGTGAGTTCAAACCCCGGCCGAGTCACACCAAAGACTATAAAAATGGGACCCATTACCTCCCTGACTGGCACTCAGCATCAAGGGTTGGAATTGGGCTTAAATCACCAAAAATGATTCCCGGGCGCGGCACCGCTGCTGCCCACTGCTCCCCTCACATCCCAGGGGGTGAACAAAGGGATGGGTCAAATGCAGAGGACAAATTTCACCACACCTAGTGTGTGTGTGACAATCATTAGTACTTTAACTTAACTTAACTTAAATACAGAAGTGTTCTCGCTTAAAGTATTGCCACCTTTGCTTCAAACTTAGCTGAACAATAAAATGATGAGCAGTCAGATCGACAGGTAATAAAGTTAACTCGCTCCCCTGTTGTGCCCAGATACATGACGCGCACACAGCTGCTTGGCTTAATGCCAAACATTAGCATAGTCCAAACCGCCCACGTAACGTAAACTAGCTGTAATGACCAATTTTGTAACAAATTCCTACAATTTGTGTTTTATCTTTAATAATGTGTGTTTTACCTGCTACATGTCTTATCTTTGTACTCTTAGCCATAGTGTTGTTTTTAGTATTTACGAATGATTGCATTTTTCTTAAAGCATAGACCAAGAATGGAAACAATAAATCATAATGTCAAAACATCTTTCTATTTTTTTAAACTTAATCCTAGATTGAGTGTTGCCAACTCCTCAGCAAGGAAAGCTCTGATAGGTCTTTATTGTCATTGCACAAGTACAAAGAAACTTTGTTTTCGGCACAAACCCGTTCAAGGAAAAAACCTCCATGCAATGCACACATAAACACGTTACATTTAATCACGACAAACTCGCAACAGAGGGGCAGGGAGTTGGGGCCCTGGAAGGCGACCGCTAATGCGACCACCCTCACCAGAGGCAAGACAGAAAGTAGCCATTGGCTGTCTTAAAAGTCGCTAGAAGTCACTCGATGTCGTCATTGCCTAATTTGCATAATTTATGGCAATGGACGCTGTAGGAGAGATACAAAAGTGAGTTTAAAAACATGATAATTATGATTAAAACTGCAGATTACCCTTCATCTTTTGATTCTTTTTTTCCATCAATTGTAGAGCATTCAATTTGATTAAAAGAATGGAGTGTTGTGATATTCATGAACGAACCATATCTAGTGACTGGTTCATTAACATGAAGGATGGAATTGGGACGTTGCAGTGATTTTATGTTAGCTTGACATTACAGTGAAGAAATATTTACATCTCGCTCTTCAAACGAAGCCGGAAACAGTGGCAGCTGAGATAGGCTACAGCAACCCCCGCGACCCCGAACGGGACAAGCGGTAGAAAATGGATGGATGGATGGGCATTTCATTTGCAGTCTGATGGTGCGTGGGTCTCCTCTCTGCACTGACATGATGAAATAGCTAGCTAGATATTCAACTTTTGTCACAGAGAGACACACACACATGGACGATTGTGAGGTGAGTAAGTGACTGAGGCTGTGTACAGTAGGCAAATCATATCAGGTGATTTATCTAAGTGAGACAGTAAAGAAACATTTGGATTTCAATTTCTAGTCGAAATTCCGACTCCCCACTACAAATGGAACGTACCATAAAAGTCCAGACGACAAATGATTTGCGCATGGGCAGCAATTCCCTCCCTGTGAAGTTCTATGCTCTGCTCACAGCACCTTCACTGCTCGTTGATGACACTTCCGCCTCCGTCTCCAAGACTCAAAAAAGATTCCAATAACACCGGAAGAAGTCGCTATATTTGTCGCTCATAGCTCTGGACCAAAAAAAGTAAAAGTCGTCAAGTTGGCAATACTGCCTAAAGTATGTCAGGCTATATTGTAATGCATTGAAAAGCCCAATGTGTTTTATGCCTTTTAATTTCTATTTTAATCTTCTAAAATTGTTCTTTGAATGCAATAAGAACTATATGTTTAACGTATCGTAATATTATTTTTTTTAATGTAGCCAAAAATTGAAAGGTATCGAAAAGTATCGAAATACATTTTGGTACCGGTGTCGGTACCAAAATATTGGTATCGAGACAACCCTAATGCCAAGTATGGTTTCTACAAACTTAGTTCAGCTTTGTTTTTCGGCACTTGTATTTCTTATATGGCTTTTATCTTTTGCGGTTCAGGATTTATTCCTTCCTGAGACAGTATGTGGCCAAAGTAGCTGACTTCTGTTACGCCAAAACAGCACTTGTCGGGGTTCAGCCTCACTCCTCTATCTCTCTATGGTGTTTTAGCACGTATTTGAGGTTGCTGTCGTGCTCTGTTTTGCTTTTGCCAAAAATGAGGATGTCAACGATGTCGCAGACTCCTTCAAAGGCCTCATCCACACGTCTCTGAAACTCATCAAGAGCTGAACAGATGCCAAAGGAGTCTGTGAAAACTGTATTTTCCAAACGGGGTGTTAGATGTTGTTAGCATCAGTTTGATAGCCCAGTAACCTGATATGGCATCAAGGACTCTAGCAAGCTTTGTGGTGACATCTTCTAGTATGGGGAAAGTGTAGTGTGGTCTTTGGCTTGCCTTGTTGAGGTCTTTGGTTTCTGAGCTTGGCTTTCTTTGGGTTCTCAACAAGTTAACTTGCATATGATGTTGTCTGTTTCCATTTAAGTGAATTAATTAACTCATATTATGTTCTACATATGGTGAATGTTTATATTCACCTTGGAGAAAGCAAACCACCAAGTTTAATTAAATAGTGGTATTTCAGTTTGAGCACATAAATAGATAAGGCCCCTTAGTTTGATATTAGCAGGTGGATTGCATCACTTCTCGTAGAAAAAGAGGCTCTAATTGGGACTTTGAATGCAAAAGTGATAACCATATCCTTGAGAAAAGACTACCTGTCTAGCTTAACGCTAACATTTGAGTTATGACTTAAAGCAGTTGTTTTCTAGACACTTACACACGGACATCTCCTTTAATGGTCAGGATGCGCTCTCCTGATTTAGCACTGTGAGAATGAGATATTTTAAGTGTTCTCTTTAAACCATAGTCATGTTTAAATCAGCTAGTATTTTTCTATGTAGTGTGTCTTCTTGTGATCTCCATGCTTGTATCTTAGTAAACTCTGTGTTTTACCTTGAAGGCGCTGGAATGTTTATTAGGAGTATAATGTACTCCCTTTTTGTGGAGGTGGCCCTATCAGTTTAGAACAAAAAGGCTGTATTTCTTTCTGGGCGGGAGGAGGCTGTACTAAATAAGCGGACTCTTTCCGTTTGATTTTTAGACAGCTTCTTGATGCTGCTAACATAGTATTGTAGGGGGCTGGACTCCTAAAGCTTTAGTAAAACTTGGTAGTATTGCTATTCTGTCTTGGTGGTCCTTCTTACTCGACATATATGTCATCCGAAAGAACTTGGGATTGACCCGTGTGTTTTATTCACTGAGAGGAAGACTGGTCGGACGCAACAGCACACACACCCAGAGACAGAAAGGAGGAATATGAAAACTGATGGTTTGGCTTCCCCAGTTAGGAATCCTTCATTTTTTGACCGGAGTTCCTCCAGGTACTGCAGACCTGAATAATGATGCTCTCTTTTGATCCAGCCGCACTGCCGTGTCATCCTTCTGTCCGGACGAGGATGACAAGACCAGAAATACACTTCACCATCTTGTCGAGTCTTTGTTATAGGCGGCTGCGCAGTGCGATGGTGGGTTCACCACTGGTCTCGCATTGGGATCGGAAAGTGATTTCTCTTGGGAATTTGCCATTGCCCTGAAAAGCACCTGCAAACTATTTTTTGTAACAATGCTGCTTGTGTGTCGCTCCCTTCAGTTATTGTCAATATCAGCTAAATTAGGTATAGGTCTACGCATGCTCTGAAACCCAGGAAAGGTGGGGCCTGAGTGTTGACTACGTAGAAGTCGCACATGGCTGAATTATCCTTGTGTTGACATGTCATTTGACATTTGCCTACTTCAGCGGATTACCTCCATAGTCGTAGAGCTTGTGATCTCCTGAACTTGTAGTGAATAGTGTGTTGAACATAGATTTAGGCATGGAATTTACATTTACTCCTGCGTCAATTTTGAATTTTGCTCCCTGTCTTTGTGGGCCCACATGTATTGCTGCATGGGCCTGTTAGTTGCTTTTGCCTTTGTTTTCTGTTGAGACATTGTTGATTAGCTCATTTATGTCATCTACATTTCTCCTGTAAGTATTGGACTTTGTTGTAGCTTTGCTTTTACAGACTTTTGCAAAATGTTTTAGCTGAATTGCATTTTGTGCATGCTTTGCCTGCTGCTGGACACGTGAAGTTTGGGTTGTGTGAACCGCCACATCGGCTGCATGTCCTGTTATCATTAATCTTGCTCTAGTTTTTCCCTGAGCGGTCCGATGAACATCAGTCCCATGTGTTTCTGGAAACGTCACCTTGCTTCCGGCAGGTTTGGCAAGTCCCAATCCATCCTTGGTGCTGGTACGCTGTATGAATCCATCCTTTGCATTTATCGGTGGGTTAATGAATCTCTTTTCTGACACCATGTTGTGTTTTGCCCTTTAAGCATATATATATATATATATATATATATATATATATATATATATAGATGTGGGCGGACTACCCGGTTAATGCTTTCTTTGTTCGGCCATCTTGATTCTCTCTGTGACTCTCAGGATGTCATCACACAAACACAATGTTACGGCAACTTGATTTGGCGAACTCAAATGAGAATGTTCCAGTAAGGTGACTGTCGAGATAATGTTGCAAATTTCAATGCCAACAAAGCAATTGACTCAAAAAAACGCTACAACGTTATAAGTGAAGTAAGGCTCCACTCTTCCAAAAATGCGCCATCTTAATGCTTCTACATTGGCTTTGCTACTGACATGCTACTGATTAGCATTAGAGATTTCACATGGCGATTTAAACACCTTTAAATGTGTTAATGAAAACTACAACTAAGATGCACGTTAAAATCAACAATTGCGTAAGAAGTATGTACAGTATTAGCACTTTTTAGGGCGCAACAAAAGACTAGATTCAACAAAGACTGAACTGACTGGCAACACACCAGAAATTATACACTACTGCAATCTAACGTCTTGGACTTGCAACTGTACATGCAACTTATTATCATACTTGCAAATGAGACTCAGAATTGTAATAATAAAACAAGACATAATAACTGAACAGCTGTTATCACTATCAGCTCATTTTTAAATGTTGCAATAAAAAAAGATTTTGTTATCGAAAACAGTATTTACTAACACGCTCACACACACACACACACACACACACACACACACACACACACACACACACACACACACACACACACACACACACACACACACACACAAGTACCAAAAATTGGATACTGCTGAGCACTGGTATCGATACCCGGGTACCGGGAATTGGTACTGTATTGGTTCAAATGTGAATGGTACCCATCTATAAAACCCACAAAGGCTTTTTTAAAAATAAAATACAGTACTGACACAAATATAAGACAACATTTTCCAACTGGAAAAAAGTCCTGACATTTTTGTCGTATTTGGGGTTTAGAGATTTACATTACTTCACCTCAGGCCAGTCGGAGCATTTCTTCCTGTCATTCGCACACGTAAAGTTAGAAAACAACAGAAAAGGAGTTATGACTCTAATTATACATCTTTTCCTCAAAAAGTAGGTTTGTCCCATATTCGCATCAATATTGCCTTAACAATTTTTACTCACCCAAGAAGAAACACGAGTGTGATGAATTCCTGGCTGCACATTTTTCCACTTGTTTCCTAGCCAAACATTTCGGGAGGGATACATAAAGAAACAACACCCAGTCAGAACTGATATCAATGTGAGAATGTTATCAAAGTTATTTTAGTCAATCTATTTATAACACATTTCCCCATTTCTGATGAAAGAAACATAAGCTTACAGTGCAAATATGGCATCTCCCACACATTCATGGTAGATTAAACCCAGCAAAAACATTCAATCCTAATCTTTTCGATTAGCTTTTTATAGCCAATGTGGTGTGTCAGACCTGACGGTGATGACGACGATGGTAATGATGATGATGGTGATGTTCTGATGGGTTCCTCCCTAAAAGCAGATATGCTCAGTCTGCGTAGCACGATCGCCTGAGTGGACACAACCATGGGATGTTTTTGTGTGAAATTGCATAGTTGAGCAGCTGAGCTCTATAGTGTCAGGGTGGGAGGTGAGGGCCGTGTGTGTGTGAATGTGAGTGTGTTTTCATATCACTAACAGGGAATTCAAACATTACATAAGTGCATTGTCCTTGTCCTGCCAAAAAAATGTTTGTTTAGCTGTTGGTACAGACTTCATACCCACATTGTGCACCAAAGAAAAACATACATTCCTGCAGTTTTTTGGGGTAGGGTACTACATGAAAGACAAAGAAAGCATATTGAAGACGAAAAAGAAAAGAAGTGGACTGGGGATCAAAAGGAAAAGGAGGACAGACTGCACTGATACAGTGGAATGATCCTACTAATTTGAGATTCTCAGACACTATCAATCAATCAATCAATCAATGTTTATTTATATAGCCCTAAATCACAAGTGTCTCAAAGGGCTGCACAAGCCACAACGACATCCGCGGTACAAAGCCCACATAAGGGCAAGGAAAAACTCACAACCCCAATGGGACGTCGATGTGAATGACTATGAGAAACCTTGGAGAGGACCGCATATGTGGGTGACCCCCTCCTCCCCCTCTAGGGGAGACCGGATGCAATGGACGTCGAGTGGGTTTGACATAATATTGTGAAAGTCCAGTCCATAGTAGATCTAACATAATAGTGAGAGTCCAGTCCATAGTGGGGCCAGCAGGAGACCATCTCGAGCGGAGACGGGTCAGCAGCGCAGAGATGTCCCCAACCGATGCACAGGCGAGCGGTCCACCCCGGGTCACGACTCTGGACAGCCAGCACTATGGCTTTGGAGACAACTTTATTAAATGGGTAGGATAACTTTTTTCAGAACCATATGCCGCAGTTAGGACAAACTCTAACATGTCCAAATTATTTAACCCACTATCTCCTCTCCTGTTTGTTATGGCAATAGAACCGCTGGCAATAAGCTATACGGACAGGACACATCAAAACATAACATAATGATAGCACAACAGGAACACTACCTGTCTCTCTTTGCAGACAATGCAATAATATTCCTGAAAGATTTGAAAATATCTATCCCTGAATTGTCAGAACTCCTAAGTTTAAAAGGATCTATAAATAATGATAAATGGGTTGTACTTGTATAGCGCTTTTCTACCTTCAAGGTACTCAAAGCGCTTTGACGCTACTTCCACATTTACCCATTCACACACACATTCACACACTGATGGAGGGAGCTGCCATGCAAGGCGCTAACCAGCACCCATCAGGAGCAAGGGTGAAGTGTCTTGCTCAGGACACAACGGACATGACGAGGTTGGTACTAGGTGGGGATTGAACCAGGGACCCTCGGGTCGTACACGGCCATTCTTCCACTGCGCCACGCCGAAAAAAAAATCATCTATAATGCTCTGAATCAATCAGAAAGGGAAATATATGCCGAAATTTTTTCACATATTTGGGAATTCAAATTGTTTCGCAACTTAAATATATTGTAACTAATAATTATGAACCAATAATGCAAGAAATCTCAAAAGCACTAGACAGGTGGACTCCCTTACTAATGTCACTAATAGGGAAAATAAGCATCCTTAAGATGAATATAATGCCAAAACTGTTGTACTTGTTTCAATATCTTCCTCTTCCTTCTCCAAGTAACCTGTTGAACAATAGACGCACCCGGACAAGGTTGTCATTACTATATTCAGGCCTTGAATTTGCATGCATGCATGCATATATTGCATATATATATCCATATCCATTCATCCATTTTCTACCGCTTGTCCCTTTTGGGGTCGCGGGGGGTGCTGGAGCCTGCATTCGGGTGGAAGGCGGTGTACACCCTGGACAAGTCGCCACCTCATCACAGGGCCAACACAGATTGACAGACAACATTCACGTATACTGTATACATACATACATACATATACATATACATATACATATATATATATATATATATATATATATATACATATATATATATACACACACACACACACACACACACACACACACACACACACACACACACACACACACACACACACACACACATACATACATACATACATACATACATACATATATATATATATATATATATATATATATATATATATATATATACATACATATCAGTGACGTGCAGTCACTAGAGGCAGGTGAGGCGGGGCCTCACCTGCCATCATGGAAAGAAAAAAAAATGTAAAAAGAAAAAAATGTTATTAAATTGTTATATGTATCCAGTGATTATACTATAAAGTTATTTTCCATTTAACTTCACCAGTTTTAGATTATTTTTATTCAAAATCGCTGAATTTTCACATTTGCCGTTCAAATACTGAGAAGAGACGGTGCGGTGAACAGCAGCCAGTTGAGGCACGTCACTCAGTTGTGCCTCACCATGGATTGCGGACTCGGCTAACTGCTGGCCTGCTGTGCAGTGAGACCGTATTACTATATGAACTATATTATACATTTCCATAGTTTAGTTAGCTGAGGTATATAATGTACAGTGTATTTTGTAAACAACTGTATGTGTGTAACGTATTTCTTGTGCTGAGCGATCATAAAACGGCTGCAAAAGACGCACTGGCTGAGGCTCCAGTAATCCCGCCTCCTGCACCCCCGCCGTAAAATGAAACCCCTGACGGGAGTGTTATATCAACTAAAGCCCACACTTAAACTTTCCACGTGCAAGATTGAATCTATTTAAAAAAGTTATTTTATAAGAAGCCAAAAAGTGCAAAAACAATAATGTTCGTGTTGGAGGAGTTGTGAATGACTGCAGGGCTACAACTATAGGTACACCTGCAGACTGCAGGTGTACCTAATTCACAACTCCTCCAACACGAACATTATTGTTTTTGCACTTTCTGGCTTCTTATTAAATAACTTTTGTAACCTATTTTTATGGGCTTTCCTCTTTGTGATGTTAAGTTCCTGTTATGCGCTGTTATACAGTATATGCCTTGAGCTCTTATTTTGAAGGCGCTAAGAGCGGAAGTGATGACACGTTGGAGTGGAGCGCAGGTTTTTGAAAGAATGTAAATAAAGTGGTCCTCGTGTAAACTTGAGCCTCCGTGTTTGTTATTTTGTAGTTTCATACAGTATAGGCGAAATTTATAAACCCTCGGTTACACTTTTTTAAATAGATTCAATCTTGCACGTGGAAAGTTTAAGTGAGGGCTTTAGTTGATATAACACTCCCGTCGGGGGGTGCATTAATCCAGCACAACAGCGGCGCATGGACTTCATTTATAAGTAAAGGTAAGACCAAAATAAAGTTTTTTTTAAATTAAATGTGCTTTTTTGTGTGCTACAGTTTGTATGTGTAAAGTTAAAGTTAAGTTAAAGTACCAATGATTGTCACACACACTAGGTGTAATGAAATTTGTCCTCTGCATTTGACCCATCCCTTGATCACCCCCTGGGAGGTGAGGGGAGCAGTGGGCAGCAGCGGCGCCGCGCCCGGGAATAATTTTTGGTGATTTAACCCCAATTCCAACCCTTGATGCTGAGTGCCAAGCAGGGAAGAAACCTGGTTTGAGCTTTTAAACATAACCCGTTAACTGCTGCCAATCAAATGGTGAATAAGATACTCTTTAGGGTTCATATGTTTGCAAATCTGACTGTGATGAAGTCAGTGCCTCACCAGCCATCAACCTCACCGCACCTCACTGATACATACTGTATATATACATATACATACATACATACATACATACATACATATATATATATATATACATACATACATATATATATATACATACATACATATATATATATATATATATATATATATATATATATACATATATATATATATATATATATATATATATATATATATATATATATATATATATATATATATATATATATGTCTTAATAAGGTTATCCAAAAAATAGTGCTCGATACCGTAGTAGAGCGCAATATATGTATGTGTGGGGAAAAAAAATCACAATGAAATAGATGAAATAGTCTTGTGATTTTTTTTCCCCCACACATACATATATATATATATATATATATATATATATATATATATATATATATATATGTCTTAATAAGGTTATCCAAAAAATAGTGCTCGATACCGTTGTAGAGCGCAATATATGTATGTGTGGGAAAAAAAAAAGGAAAAAAAAATCACAAGACTACTTCATCTCTACAGGCCTGTTTCATGAGGGGTTCCCTCAATCATCAGGAGATTTTAATGGGAGCATTCACATACCATGGTTTATATAGGGCACAGAGTGGGTGGGTACATGCTGGCGTAGGGGCGTCGTGATTGGCTCATGTGTTACCTAGGAGGTGTTTCCGTCTGTGGCGGCATGCTGATACAATTTCGCTGCGCTTGTTGAGGGATGACAGGTCTGGACGGTATATAATAAACAGTTTTTCTTTCAAGCATAGGTTGCATCTTTTATTACCACTATTGTAAGGTGTGCTGGATGCAAGAATTTGCCATGTTATTGAATATTCAACATTATTGTCTTTGAGGTCCCAAATGTGTTTGCTGAGTTCTGTGGTATTCCGCAGGTTTTGGTTCCTGAAAGAAGCCTTGTGATTGTTCCATCTGGTTTTAAACTCCCTCCGTTAATCCTACATATGTGTCGGATGTGTTAATGTCCTTGCGTGTTACCTTAGATTGGTAAACAACTGATGTTTGTAAGCACCCCCCGTTGAGAGGGCAATCAGGTTTCTTGCGGCAGTTGCAGCCTTTGTTGGTTTTGGGGTCGCTCTGTCCGGGGGCCGACGGCTCATTTGCAATTGTTTTGTTGTGGTTTGAGATCATTTGTCGTATATTGTTCATACAGCTGTAGCTCAATTTAATGTTGTTCTTGTTGAATACTTTTCTTAGGGTGTTGCCTTTGGGGAAGTGTTTGTCAATCAGACTGAGGAATTTGTGGCCAATGTTAGTTGAGACGTTTTTGCTGTATGGGGGGTTGTACCAGATGATGTTGTTTCGTTTTCTGTTCTTTTTTGGTTGGTTTCCTGGCGTGGGTTCATAGGTGAGGGTGAAATTGTATCCGCTTTCATCAAGGGCTTTTTGGTACGGGGGGGTTGCTTGGTCAAATTCAGCTTTGCTAGATGACAGCATCGATAGCCTTTTATTAATTCCGGTAGGTATTCTTTTCGTGGTGGTGGGTGGGTGGTTGCTGTCATGGTGCACGTATTGGAGTGTTGTGTTGGATTTCGTGAATGGTTGGTAGCTGTTATTTCTCAGGTTGAAAGTGACGTCGAGGAAGTTGACGGTTTGCTTGTTGGCTTCGATCGTGATCCGTAGGCCGTTCTCTTTGAAAATTTGGCATATGCGCTTCTTGGTATTCTCGCTGCTCCTTGGCGAGGCGCGACACACTGCCAGTCCGTCATCACGGTAAATACCATGGTTCAGGTTGAGGCTAGCAAGCTGGGAGAGGAGGAAACTCCCAACGAGTTCACACGTTTCTGCTCCGTCAAAACTTCCCATAGTGACGTCAAATGTTGAGTTGTTCTTTTTTTGCCATGGTGTGCTGTTGTGGATGAGTATGGAGTTTTTTGCGTGGATGATGATGTTTCTTTCGTTGCCTGTGATTGAGTCGTAGTCTGAGGCGAAGTCTAGTGCTTGAGTCAGTAGGTCTTGCGTGATGGAAGGGTAAAATTCTTCGATATCGAAGGAGATAAAGTTGTGCTGTTGTTTGTCTTGGATGTTGTTGAACCATTTGATTACTGCTGCTGTATTTCTCCATTGGTTGAGTGGTGTTTTGTCCTTGATTTTTGTGTTGACTCTGTCCAGGATTATTTTGCTGATTTTTCCTATTTCAGATTTAGTTGGGTTTATTAGTCGGCATGTTGGGTTATTTGCGAAGTTGGGTTTGTGGTCCTTCAATGTGATGAAGGCTTCCTTGTTGGCTGTGGCATCCACCCTGTCCTCAATGTCCAGTTCAGCCGCGATCCTTTTATTTTCCAGGTGGATGTTCTGTAAAGTGTTGGGTTGTGCTTTGTTGCATGATTTGGTGATGCTTCTGTCCAGTAAGGTGTTATGTTCTGGTATGTCCATTCTGTAGAAGTTTGTGGTTTTATCGGCAGCTATGATGAGGTTGTTTACTTTCTTGATGCGCTCCTTGTCATTTTTCAGCTTGGTGAGGAGTGGGTTGCGGACTGGCTTGAATTTGACTGATTGTATCATTTTGAGCATGTCGTTCTCAAAATCCTTTAGTTCCTCAACTGTGGGTGGGTTCTTGGTAGATTTGAATCCGTAAGTTTTCTTTTGCGTTCCTTTTGTTTCAGGGTGGAGGAAAAAATGTGCTTTCCACCGCATCCTTCTTAGGAAGTGTTCCGTCTTTTCTATGAGCCTTAGCCTGTAGTCATTCTGCGCGGGTATGGGAATGTTCTTCGTGGAGTAGTCGATGTTGAATTTTTCCATTTCTGATCGTCGTACAGTGCTCAACAAATGTCAATTTGGAGCGGAATATATGTCTTAATAAGGTTATCCAAAAAATAGTGCTCGATACCGTAGTAGAGCGCAATATATGTATGTGTGGGAAAAAAAAATCACAAGACTACTTCATCTCTACAGGCCTGTTTCATGAGGGGTTCCCTCAATCATCAGGAGATTTTAATGGGAGCATTCACATACCATGGTTTATATAGGGCACAGAGTGGGTGGGTACAGGCTGGCGTAGGGGCGTCGTGATTGGCTCATGTGTTACCTAGGAGGTGTTTCCGTCTGTGGCGGCATGCTGATACAATTTCGCTGCGCTTGTTGAGGGATGACAGGTCTGGACGGTATATAATAAACAGTTTTTCTTTCAAGCATAGGTTGCATATATATATATGTATATATATATATATATATATATATATATATACATATATATACACAGTAGCGATCAAAAATTTACATACACTTGTAAAGAACATAATGTCATGGCTGTTTTAAGTTTCGAATACTTTTTACATCTCTTATTTTTTTGTGATAGAGTGATTGGAGCACATATTTGTTGGTCACAAAAAACATTCGTGAAGTTTGGTTCTTTTATGAATTTATTATGGATCTACTGAAAATGTGACCAAATCTGCTGGCTCAAATGTATACATACAGCAATGTTGGGTGTACCAACAGGACAATGACCCCAAACACACATCAAAAGTGGTCAAGGAAAGGCTAAATCAGGCTAGAATAAAGGTTTTAGAATGGCCTTTCCAAAGTCCTGACGTAAACGTGTGGGCAATGCTGAAGAAACAAGTCCATGTCAGAAAACCAACACATTTAGCTGAACTGCACCAATTTTGTCAAGAGGAGTGGTCAAAAACTCAACCAGAAGCTTGCCAGAAGCTTGTGGATGGCTACCAAAAGTGCCTTATTGCAGTGAAACTTGCCAAGGAACATGTAACCAAATATTAACATTGCTGTATGTATACTTTTGACCCAGCAGATTTGGTCACATTTTCAGTAAACCCATAATAAAGTCATAAAAGAACCCATTTATGTTTTTTAAGTTATGTACATGTAGATGCTGTATCGGGACAGATCCATTAAGAGTTTGAGCAGAAATATGTAGTGTAGGAATTAACTGTACGCAATAAAACATTAACAAAATGATGTGTCGCATGAATGGTTTTTGAAATAACACCTTTGTGACATGAAAAAAACACAATAAATGTAAAAAAAACATGGTGTTTACTTTTTGATATTGATATAAAACTCAAAGCAGTTTGGCTAATAAAGTAATAAACAAGCTTTGTTCTTCTCCAACAACGCCTCCTAGTGGTTCAGTACAACACTTTGGCCAACAAAAATAAAGAGTGACAACTCGCACATCGCATACACAATCTTCACAGCTTGTGTTAAATTCGATGAGATGACAAAACATTTTAGCTAGTATTGATGTTATTTGAACACTGATACAGGTTGCAATTAAATAAAGGACAAGTGATCATCCCAGTAAACAAATTAAAGACTTTATAAACAAGTTGTGACAACGTTCACGACACATCGCCTGCTGCATGTTTCCTCACGTCATTAACTCTCAGTCACAACAGCTGATGGACGCTGTATTGAGAAAATAAAAGCAACATCAAATAGTTTTCTCCTTCGCTGTATACTTTGTGCGTCTGTCTCCAATATTGTTCCACACCTGTCGCCATCTAAACACAGCAGTGCGCTCTCAAATGCACACTGAGAAGCGAGGGAAAATTACTTTAAACGAAGCGCTTAGGTCCATTTACTTTGAGGGTAAATCTCCGGAGCAAAGTCTGTGTAGTTTGTCTGCCATGATTATCAAGCCAAACGACGCTAGTGTGCATGCGCCTGACTTCGTGTTGCCTAAAATGAATAAAATAAAATAAAATGGTATTACTAACCATCGGGAATTTTATCGCAAATTATCATTATACCGTTTATCATTTCTTCCTCGTACATTAACAAGTAAAAAGTCAAGTTTGGTCACGGCATGTTGTTCCCGTAGATGTTTTTTGAAAATGTTTTAGGGCATTACAGCAAGTCACAAGTGCGGTCACGGCTTTTGCCGCGGTTGCCCTGGTTAAATTTGAGCCCTGTATATTTGCCCTATGACAGAGAGAGGAATAAATGCCCCAACCTTGGTGGTACTATTGGGCAGCACAGCTGAGAACGTTGCAATTTTATTTCACAGGAAAAGATGCCCATGTAGTCTTGGTTGACAAGACTGCAGCATCGTGTGGACAACAGGGGCGGTACCTCTGGATTGGCAGACCGAGGTGGTGGTTCCTCTCCGTTGTGGTGAAGAAGGAGCTGGTCGATCTACGTTCCCATCCTCACCTATGGTCATGAGCTTTGGGTTCTGACTGAAAGGACAAGATCACGGGTACAAGCGGCCAAAATGAGTTTCCTCCGCCGGGTGGCAGGGCTCTCCCTTAGAGATAGGGTGAGAAGCTCTGTCATCCGAGGGGAGCTCAAAGTAAAGCCGTTGCTCCTCCACATCGAGAGGAGCAAGATTAGGTGGTTCGGGCATCTGGTCAGAATGCCACCCGATCGCCTCCCTAGGGAGGGGTTTAGGGCACGTCCGACCGGTAGGAGGCCACGGGGAAGACCCAGGACACGTTGGGAAGACTATGTCTCCCGGCTGGCCTGGGAACGCCTCGGGATCCCCCGGGAAGAGTTGGACGAAGTGGCTGGGGAGAGGGAAGTATGGGCTTCCCTGCTTAGGCTGCTGCCCCCGCGACCCGACCTCGGATAAGCGGAAGAAGATGGATGGATGGATGGAAGATGCCCATGTATGTTTTCTCAGTATTCTCAACCATGCATGAATTCACTATTAACACACATTTTCACTCTTGAACAGTCAATATATATATTACACTTTAAACTTGCTTTGACCTTACTTTGAAGTTGTTCATTTCACATTACAACATCACACAATATTGTCACTAACTTGACTCAAACATTTCTCCCTCTTTTTTTATTTTATTATTTTTTTTTTTTAATGCTACACCTACATCACTAGACCGTAACAAGATAAAAGTCTATGTCATCACATAGTCTGCCTGACATGACAAAACAGTACATGGAAAAATATCAAGAGACCAGGAATTGGCAGATTGCTGTCAGAACTATCAACAACCCTTCCTTTAGAAAAAAAATACATATATGATAAACGAATCAATGAAACCTTTTCCATCAGGTTTGGAACCCCTTTGTCTTATATGAGTCTGAAAAAGATTTGTCAAATGTGTTGGAACCTGATGGGAACGTCTAAGCTAAAGCCCTCCAGTAGAAAGACTCTTGAAAACGGACAACAATTGAGCAAGATCCTGACCCAACCTAACCTGTTGGTAGCGGGGGTGTATTTTGTAGCGTCCCGGAAGAGTTAGTGCTGCAATGGATTCTGGGTATTTGTTCTGTTGTATTTATGTTGTGTTACGGTGCAGATGTTCTCCCAAAATGCGTTTGTCATTCTTGTTTGGTGTGGGTTCACAGTGTGGCGTATATTTCTAACAGTGTAAAAGTTTTTTATACTGACACCCTCAGTGTAACCTGTATCGCTGTTGATGAAGTATGCGTTGCATTCAGTCGTGTGTGCATACAGAAGCCGCACATATCTTGTGACTGGGTCTGAACGATGTTAGAATGGATGAAAATTGGACGTGACGATAGCTCGTAGAGACGTTAAAGGCAGTGCATTTAAGGTACGCCCCCAAGACTGTGGTTCGGGTGGACTACGAGATATAATGACTGATGAACACCTTTGTTCGATAATGAAGGTTGCCTCAGCTCAAAGCCTGAGTCCCGACATTAATGAACAAGCATCCAAGAAAAGATGCCAGGTATCTGTCTTGGGCACATCAGATTAGATCAGTGTGTTGCAAACTTAGCAGTTTAAAGTCCTGAATGGTTGGTTTATTCACTGTTATTTTATTTTCTAATTTATTAGCCTGTGGAAAAAGTTAATGTTGATATTTACCTCAGAAGGCTGCAAATAGAAAAGAGGCATTCATTTTTTATTTAAATTGTATTTGATATGCCATTGATATTTTTTAATTATTATTATTATTATTTGAAACTCGATTTTGCATGTCACTATAAAGTTTTATAAGCCTTGCTTGTTCAATATTCAATGCAAAACTTGTTTGGGTCCCTATTAAAAGGTTAATTTGTTCAACCTTGGCCCGCGGCTTTGTTCAGTTTTAAATTTTGGCCCACTCTGTATTTGAGTTTGACACCCCTGCTCTAACGTCACCGCAGCGGACTGATCTACCGCGGGGGATGTCCAGGTTGGCAAAAAAAACGTTCAAGTTTAGGAGTAGAACATTGAGCAGATGAGTATGTCGTGTCGGAGAGCGGGGATACTTCACTAGCTATTTACATCTGGCAACGCACCAGACGATACAGGAAATACAAATGATGTAGTCAATATCTATTGCCAATTGTCGAGGCCTTCTCATGCAGAGTAGAAAGGGGTGGCCTCGTAATCCACAAATGTGGCCTTTCCGTGGTCGCCCACCTCTCCAGCTGCAGTAGAGATCGATACGTCGCCGCCATTGAAGCATAGAGAGGCTATGCACAAAACAAACAGAATGCTGGAACAGCAACACTTACAAAGAATGTGGAGCATAGTCGGCTTCCACAACGGAGAGCATCTGTAAACGATCATATAAACGATCATCACACAAAGTGCCGACAACGAAGGTAGCAAAAGACTCAACTTAAATAGTCCTGATTGCCAACAGCAAACAGGTGCGTGAAAGTGCTCCGGGACAGAAGTGACGCGGCCACAGGAAAACACAAACAAAACCGGTAGAGCCAGCAAAAAAAAAGCCCAAGACAGGAACTAAAACACTTGACACAGGAGAACACTAGCAAACTCAAAAAAGGGCACAGCCTGGTGTAACCAACGGTGACAGAATACCTCAACAAAATATTCCAGACGTTTTAGTAAAAACGAGAGCCAGCTCCAGCTCGTGGTGCCCAAGGCGAGACTTAAAACCAGGGGAGACAGGGCCTTCTCTGTGGTCGGCCCTAAGCTCTGGAACACTCTGCCCCTCCATGTTCAAACTGCTCCCACAGTGCAGTGTTGGTCTCTTCTTAAGACCCACTTATATTTTCTGGCTTTTAACACTACGTGAGTTGTGCCGTCCTGTGTTTTTAAATTTTTAATTTTAAAAAGTTTTAATTGGTTTTACCCTTTAAAATCATTTTTAATCATATTTATTTGTATATTGGTTTTATATTTATTTATTTTGTTTATATTCAGTCATTGGTGGAGCTAAGGATAGAATTTGAATCTTGGTTTCATTGTTTTTGTGCAGCACTTTAGAAACATTTTTGTTGTTTAAATGTGCTATATACATAAATAAAGTGGATTGGATCGGATCACCATCTTTGTTGCAGTTTTTAGCACTTCCATAGTGAGTCTACTGACAGTTTTTGTCGGCAGACGTTTTTGGCGGCGTATTTGGACCCCAGAGTAGAGATTCAGGCAAAAGTCAAAATACAAACAGACTTATTATTTACATAGGGAGCAGTGAATAAACTCAAAAGTCCAAAAAATTAACATAAAGTTTGAGAAAAACAAGATATGAAAAAGAGGGCAAAGCCATTGAACAAATTGGTAAAAAGTCAGAAATAAAAACTCACTTGATAAGACAGGCAAAAAAGTCAACACAGGCTAGGGAACCACAGCAGACATGACAGAGGAACAATCCGGGACCAGTCTTTTTCTTCATGTTTTACGGCGGTTGGCATCCAACTTAATGGTGCATTACCGCCACCTCCTGCGGAGTGTGGGTCAGACAGTAGTGAATACATCCCCATTTCACAAAGAACTTGAAATGAACAAAAACAATACAACTAAATACCTATCTAACCCTTTACCCACACTCACCTGCTCTCTTTTAATCCACATATCCCTTATATCCCAAAATATAACCCTGTGGGCTTCAAAAACTCTAATAGTGCCCTCATTTTTCAAGTACCGTATTTTCCGCACTATTAGCCGCACCTAAAAACCACAAATTTACTCAAAAGCTGACAGTGCGGCTTTTAACCCGGTGCGCTTTATATATGGATTAATATTACGATTCATTTTCATAAAGTTTCGATCTCGCAACTTCGGTAAACAGCCGCCATCTTTTTTCCCGGTAGAACAGGAAGCGCTTCTTCTTCTACGCAAGCAACCGCCAAGGTAAGCACCCGCCCCCATAGAACAGGAAGCGCTTCTTCTTCTACTGTAAGCAACCACCCACCCGCGTAGAAGAAGAAAAAGCGCGTGGATATCACCGTACGTTTCATTTCCTTTGTGTGTTTACATCTGTAAAGACCACAAAATGGCTCCTACTAAGCGACAAGGATCCGGTTCATGAAAAGACGCAATCTCTCCATCCGCACACGGATTACTATTTCACAGCAACTGATATTCCTGTGAATCGCACCGTGGATACAACGGGAGCACGTACGGTGAATATTCGCACCACAGGGAATGAGAAGTCATCCTTCACTGTGGTTCTAGCTTGCCATGCTAATGGCCAGAAACTTCCACCCATGGTGATATTCAAAAGGAAGACCTTGCCAAAAGAGACCTTTCCAGCCGGCGTCATCATAAAAGCTAACTCGAAGGGATGGATGAAGAAAAGATGAGCGAGTGGTTAAGGTAAGTTTAAGTTTACGCGAAGAGGCCGGGTGGCTTTTTTCACGCAGCTCTGTCCATGTTGATATACGTATGTTTGTGATTGCACATTTGCGTACATTTTGGGAGTGAACAGAGTTGTTAGAACGCTGGTTTTTAATATATTATTAAAGTTTGACTGACCTATCTGACTGTTTTTTTGACATTCCTTTAGCGCAGTTAGATGCGGCTTACAACACCGGGCGGCTTATAGGTGGACAAAGTTTTGAAATATGCCGTTCATTGAAGGCGCGGCTTTTAACCCAGGGCGCCTTATGGTGCGGAAAATACGGTACCAATGATTGTCACACACACACTAGGTGTGGCGAAATTATTCTCTGCATTTGACCCATCACCCTTGATCAGCCCCTGGGAGGTGAGGGGAGCAGTGGGCAGCAGAGGTGGCCGCGCCCGGGAATCATTTTTGGTGATTTAATCCCCAATTCCAACCCTTGATGCTGAGTGCCAAGCAGGGAGGTAACAGGTCCCATTTTTATAGTTTTTGGTATGACTCGGCCTGGGTTTGAACTCAAAACCTACCGATCACTGTTCCCCTAGCATTCAAGAAAGCGGTTATTCATCCTCTGCTCAAAAGACCTAACCTCGATCCTGACCTCATGGTAAACTACCGACCGGTGTCCCACCTTCCCTTTATTTCGAAAATCCTCGAAAAAATTGTCGCACAGCAGCTAAATGAACACTTAGTGTCTAACAATCTCTGTGAACCTTTTCAATCCGGTTTCAGGGCAAATCACTCTACGGAGACAGCCCTCGCAAAAATGACTAATGATCTACTGCTAACGATGGATTCTGATGCGTCATCTATGTTGCTGCTTCTTGATCTTAGCGCTGCTTTCGATACCGTCGATCATAATATTTTATTAGAGCGTATCAAAACACGTTTTGGTATGTCAGACTTAGCTTTGTCGTGGTTTAACTCTTATCTTACTGACAGGATGCAATGCGTCTCCCATAATAATGTGACCTCGGACTATGTTAAGGTAACGTGCGGAGTTCCTCAGGGTTCGGTTCTTGGCCCTGAACTCTGTAGTATTTACATGCTGCCGCTAGGCGACACCATACGCAAATACGGTGTTAGCTTTCATTGTTATGCTGATGACACCCAACTCTACATGCCCCTAAAGCTGACCAACACGCCGGATTGTAGTCAGCTGGAGGCGTGTCTTAATGAAATTAAACAATGGATGTCCGCTAACTTCTTGCAACTCAACGCCAAGAAAACAGAAATGCTGATTATCGGTCCTGCTAAACACCGACATTTATTTAATAATACCACCTTAACATTTGACAACCAAACAATTACACAAGGCGAATCAGTAAAGAATCTGGGTATTATCTTCGACCCAACTCTCTCGTTTGAATCACACATTAAGAGTGTTACTAAAACGGCCTTCTTCCATCTCCGTAATATCGCTAAAATTCGTTCTATTTTATCCACTAGCGACGCTGAGATCATTATTCATGCGTTCGTTACGTCTCGTCTCGACTACTGTAACGTATTATTTTCGGGTCTCCCTATGTCTAGCATTAAAAAATTACAGTTGGTACAAAATGCGGCTGCTAGACTTTTGACAAGAACAAGAAAGTTTGATCATATTACGCCTATACTGGCTCACCTGCACTGGCTTCCTGTGCACTTAAGATGGGACTTTAAGGTTTTACTACTTACGTATAAAATACTACACGGTCTAGCTCCGTCCTATCTTGTCGATTGCATTGTACCATATGTCCCGGCAAGAAATCTGCGTTCAAAGAACTCCGGCTTATTAGTGATTCCCAGAGCCCAAAAAAAGTCTGCGGGCTATAGAGCGTTTTCTATTCGGGCTCCAGTACTATGGAATGCCCTCCCGGTAACAATTAGAGATGCTACCTCAGTAGAAGCATTTAAGTCCCATCTTAAAACTCATTTGTATACTCTAGCCTTTAAATAGCCCCCCTGTTAGACTAGTTGATCTGCCGTTTCTTTTCTTTTCTCCTCTGCTCCATGGCCACCGGGCACAGGTCCGGTGGCCATGGATGAAGTGCTGGCTGTCCAGAGTCGGGACCCGGGGTGGACCGCTCGCCTGTGCATCGGCTGGGAACATCTCTGCGCTGCTGACCCGTCTCCGCTCGGGATGGTGTCCTGCTGGCCCCACTATGGACTGGACTCTTACTATTATGTTGGATCCACTATGGACTGGACTCTCACAATATTATGTCAGACCCACTCGACATCCATTGCTTTCGGTCTCCCCTAGAGGGGGGGGGGTTACCCACATATGCGGTCCTCTCCAAGGTTTCTCATAGTCATTCACATCGACGTCCCACTGGGGTGAGTTTTTCCTTGCCCGTATGTGGGCTTTGTACCGAGGATGTCGTTGTGGCTTGTGCAGCCCTTTGAGACACTTGTGATTTAGGGCTATATAAATAAAGATTGATTGATTGATCTCAGCTAACTTGTTTCCTATCCCTCATATTTAACACACCAGCTATTTTTAATTCATTAATACCTATCTGTTAGTTCCCTCTTCAACTGATATTTACTAATTAGTACACGTTTTACAGACTCCTCTTCCTGATATCTCTCACACAGTTTGATGTTTGCCTATTATTTTCAATGTTTTATTTAACATACAGTGCCCTATCCCTAATCTTGTCACTAGAATTTTTCCCTCCTTATTGCACTTCCACCCCTTTCCATTTGCCTATAAATGTCTTCCTTTGACTTCTCTTTCCCACCTCTCTTGCCATTCTTTAACACATTTCCTCTTTCACATTTCACCTCTGTCTTGCTCCTATTTTCTATATTTTCTTTTCTTAACGCTTTCTTTGCTTACTCATCTGCTTTTAATTTCACCTCACACCTTCATGCGCACGCAAAAACTGAACCTTACGCTTCTGATTTGTTATGTTTGTGCCTGTTTACAACACTTCCCATAAAATATTCTGAAGTCGGTTTGAGTTAAATGATATTAAACTTGTTAGAACAGAAGCTGAATCAGTACAAATCAACACGTTATCCTTCTTAGTTAGCTCCAGCCACTTCAATGCCACCATTTCCGCCATGTACACGACTAGTTTGTCTGACGTCCTGCTGTTCATCCCGATTCCTTTCGTTGGCAGGGCTACCCCAAACCTAGTCACACCCGTCTCTGGTTGTTTTGCCCCATCTGTATACACCAATGTGAAATTGCCATATTTATTTATTATGTGCTTATTGAATTGTGAAGTGAAGTGAATTATATTTATATAGCGCTTTTCTCTTGTGACTCTAAGCGCTTTTACATAGTGAAACCCAATATCTAAGTTACATTTAAACCAGGTTGGGTGGCACTCGGAGCAGGTGGGTAAAGTGTCTTGCCCAAGGACACAACAGCAGAGACTAGGATGGTGGAAGCGGGAATCGAACCTGGAACCCTCAAGTTGCTGGCACGGCCACTCTACCAACCGAGCTATACCGCCCCACGAACTATGACTGTGTTGCAGGCTGAAGCAAATCTTTGTTGACAGAAATGTTGAAATGTAATATCTATTCTACACATTTTTATAACTTTGAAAAACATTAGTAAAACTTCTCAGAGGGTGAGATAACTCCTGGAAATGACTGTCTTAGAATGGCCAAAGGTATATATGTGTGTGCCCAAGTTAAAGGAAATGACAGGCTGTCTTCTTGTAATTATTATTTATTAAAATTTTTGCAAACTGGGTAACGTTTGCTGTGGTCTGGAACATGGCACACTATCAGAAATGCAGCCAATATTATGTACAGATAATGTGTCAACTCATGAGAAATGGAAAAATAAACTAAATACACAAGAGGACATAAGTAAAGGAAATTAAATCAACTCAAATAGACCTACAAACAAGGCATAATGATGCATGTTAGCATCGTTTAGCTTGCAGTCATGCAGTGACCAAATATGCCTGATTAGCACTCCAACAAGCCAATAACATCAACAAAGCTCACCTTTGTGCATTCACGCACAGTATAAAACATTTGGTGGACAAAATGAGACAAAAGGAGTGGCATAAAACACGTCTTTCTGTGGCAGAATCTGAAAGAGTTGTACATGTAAACAAACTGTTGAGTCACAGTCCACACAATGGTGAGTTCAAGGACCGCTGAAATTAGTAGGACAAAACGGTGTTCGCCAAATAATCTCATAAGTGAAGCATAAACACAAACCTATTAAACAGTGGGCTTTCTAACATTTAGGAAGGTTTGTGTCTTGTTTGTTCTCCTACAGAAACCCTATTACAAAAAAAAACAATTTTTTCACCCCATTTTTTTCCCATTTCTATACATTTTTGAAAAAGCTCCATGGAGCCACCAGGGCACCACTAAAGAGCCGCATGTGGCTCTAGAGCCGCGGGTTGCTAACCCCCGCCTTAGGACATGACATGTGTCAATAGCAAAATATTATTTTGAATCACTAAGATGTTGTTTAAGGTTGATTTTAGCTTTTTAAAGGGTACTTCAACACGTAAACATATACTGTATGTATGTATTTATCGGTATAAAACACGTTAACAGCACAGTACGTACTTTATTATCAAATATGTAACTATTATGAGCATTTAGGGTACTTCAAAACATAAACAGTACAGTACTGTATGTACTTCATTATCATATGTAACTCTTGAATTAATATATCCAAACACTTGATTAATATTATGTGCATGAACAAACAGTTAATATCGTATGTAGCTTCTAAACATGAAGGTTTTAGCACATTAACATTGGATCAGTAACAGTCCTTCACGATCCCATTGATACTATAGAAATGGCCAACTCTTGCCATTTTTCGGACACAGTAAAGGGTTGAATAATTTAGAACACATATCCTTACGATACCCACAACTATAAGTGTTTGTCCTACAAGTAGTTAGTAATCAGTTGTGGACAGAAGAAGCACGGCGGCAGGAATACATTTTTGACACAATATCAGTTTTTGGCGCAACACTGACAGCAGCAAATAGATTTGACTTACACTTGTGTCAATGTCAGAATCGGTGACTCCCCTGCTGATGGCAAAATAGCAGTAATAATTAAATGGGCGCCGTTCACTATCTCCCAGATATTACATGTTAAAGCCACACATATTGGTTTTGGCGGTGACTTCTTCCTCCCGCAAGGAAAAGCATCTGATTGGCTCTCATTAATAACTAACCCCCAGCCTTTTTCAATGTCGCCATATAAGAGCTGTGTTTGGATATATTCGGAATTTGTCCCACCCATCGACAAGACGAAAATAAGTATGATTGGATGTTGTTTCTGTCAACTTCTTTGTCTTGTATTCATACTTTTACTAACATGTCAGTTACTTATTTTATCGTCTTAGTCAATGTGCCTTTGTTTTGATTACTGATAATGTTATTTTATGAATAAATAAAATAAAAATGAACACTATATCAAATATGTATTTACACTAAACCAAAATCAAACATGAGGAAAAAAACCTCCACTTTCAGTATTAAACCTGTGGTCTTAAAAGGGAACTGCACTTTTTTTTTTTTTGAATTTTGCCTTTCGTTCACAATCATAATGCAAGACATGACGGATGTTTTTTTTTTTTAATGCATTCTAAATATTAAATAAACGTAAATAAAAGTCTGCTTACAGCGTAGCCAATGGGAGCACCATTATTCCGCCCATAAAATCTGCTAACCATTCAAAAAGCGCCAAATTACATTTCGTGACTTGAATATTTACCAAGTATTAGTGATATTGTTAATATAAACGCTAACACAAACTATTTATAGGGGTGCCGTGATACGTCGGTCATCCGTTAGTTTTATGGGCGGAATAGTTGAGCTCCCATTGGCTCAGCTGTAAGCCGACTTTTAATTACGTTTAGCTAAAATTTAGAATGCATTTAAAAAATCCATCCGTCATGTCCTTTTATGATGATCGTGGAAAAAAAAGCAGTTCCCCTTTCAGATATCCCATTAGAGCTTTGCGACATTCTTTAGTGTGTCCCCCTTCCCTAAAATTTCCTTTAAAAGGGGAACTGGACTTTTTGGGGAATTTTGCCTATCGTTATTAGTGATTCTTTTACAGATTGATACCTTAACTTCAGGAAAATATACTCCTGCCCCAACCTTCCCTGCTATCGGGTCCTTTGATCCGTCTGTATAAATATTTAGGACACCATAGATAGAATCTTGTGTTCACATACATTTCGACCATGGGCAATTTATCATAATCTTTTCACCCTTTCCTTCTCTCTATTAATTCAATGTCTACCCTTGGTCTTGGTAGTATCTCCCCACACTGAAACCGGGCTGTACTCCACTTTGTTCAAACCGAGGTCTGAGCTGCTGCACTTACAATGGTTCATTCAAAACCTGCACACTTTTCAGAATCAGAAGTACTTTATTACCGTATTTTTGGAGTATAAGTCGCACCGGCCGAAAATGCATAATAAAGAAGGAAAAAAACATAAGTTGCACTGGAGTATAAGTCGCATTTTTGGGGGAAATTTATTTGATAAAACCCAACACCAAGAATATAAATTTGAAAGGCAATTTAAAATAAAGAATAGTGAACAGGCTGAATAAGTGTACGTTATATGACTCATAAATAACCAACTGAGAACGTGCCTGGTATGTTAACGTAACATATTATGGTAAGAGTCATTCAAATAACTAACATATAGAACATGCTATACGTTTACCAAACAATCTGTCACTCCTAATCGCTAAATCCCATGAAATCTTATACGTCTAGTCTCTTTCGTGAAAGAGCTAAATATTATTTGATATTTTACGGTAATGTGTTAATAATTTCACACATAAGTCGCTCCTGAGTATAAGTCGCACCCCCGGCCAAAATATGAAAAAAACTGATTTATATTCCGAAAAATACGGTAATATCCGAAGGGAAATCAAGATTTTCAGCACAATCCCATTCAAGAACAGACAAACATTACAGGGAGACAGAACAGGATCGCTGATGGTTCTGCCAACTTCCGGCGTCCCTTACAAAAAAGGTGAGAAACAGGTAAACGCTGGGGGGGAGAAAAAAAAAATTCAACCTAAGCCTGGGCCCCTGGAGAGGCCAAGCCACAGCCCACAAACATGTGTAAGAGGGAAACCTCAAAGAACACAAAGGACATTAAATACATTAAAAGAGCAGAGCTGATGCAACTAGCTGCCACTCCAGCAGTGCCACTTCTACACACAGCCACAAAAGTAAAACAACAACAAAAAAAAAAAAAATCAACCAATAATATACATTGCGCACACACGATGCATAGACAAGCAATCAAACAAAAACAAATACCCACACACACACTGTGGTGGCCTCTGCGGTGTTCCATGCCATCGTCTGCTGTGGTGGGGGGAGCATGGCCAGAGACAGGAGCAGACCCAACAAAGCAACCAAGAGGGCCGACTCCACCCTCGGCCGCCCACCAACTCTCGGCCAGTGTCCAGTCCAGAGCACCATCTGTTTATTATGGAATTGTCTTGTATACCTGTATATACGTCAAGTTTAAAAGAACATAAAATAGGAACGTGATCACTGCCCATATTGTTGTTCATGACATTCCACTCACAGCAACTGTTGATCGCACCTGAGACCAATGTTAAATCTAGGCATGTTCATCGGTTCTTTGCTACATCTATTTTCATCGCTCTACATTCATACAATTGTTTCATACAAACAAGAGATTTTTCCTCCATCCGCTCTTTTACTACCTCACCATTCGTGTCTGGTCGCTTCCCAGTGTGTTGTGGGCATTAAAATCACACCATACATCCCTTCTATTTTCTCTGCAGAAATACTGTTAAGGTTTCTTGTGAGCTCCTTGCATGGGTTATAAAAATTGACTAGTTTAATGTCTTCTAGGGCTACAGACTTTAATTACTGTACATTCACAGTCACTGGAAACTTTTGTTTTTTGTATGCCAGTGTGTCTTTTACAAATGTTAAACAGCCACCACTATGTTGACTGTTTCCTGTCACATCCAACAAAAGAATACCCTGTCATTACAAAGTCCAACTGAGGTTTAGGCCATGTTTCTTGTATGCAAATACAGTCTTGTGTCACCTTGATTCGATGAAAGATCCATCCAACACTCAGACAACAAACCCTGGTAATACTTACACGGTTAATTCTACACATAGTCTACACTCATCTTATAGTAGCATACACACTCAACTCACTCATCAAAGATTTCAATAAACCTTGTAAACCACAGTTCGCCTCCTTCACTTCTCAGTACACAACAGGTTCAGAGATTTAGATTACTTCACCTCAAGACAGTCAGAGTTTTTCTTCCTGACACTCGCACACGGAAGTTAGAAAACAGAAAAGGAGTTGTGACCCTAATTTTACATATTTTCTTAGTCTCATATTCAGGGTCATTACTGCATTAACGGTTTTTACTCACCTGAGAAGGAACACGAGTGTGATGAATTCCCGGCTACACATGTTCCCAATTGTTTCCTATCATTGAGACAGGGATGAAAAAAACAACATCCAGTCAGAACTGATTTCAATGTGAGAATGTTATCCACAGTTATTTTAGTCAATCCATACTGAATTCCTGGCTACACATTTTCCCAATTGTTTCCTATCATTGAGACAGGGATGAAAAAAACATCCAGTCAGAACTGATTTCAATGTGAGAATGTTATCCAGTTATTTTAGTCAATCCATAATGAATTCCTGGCTACACATTTTCCCAATTGTTTCCTATCATTGAGACATGGATGAAAAAAACATCCAGTCAGAACTGATTTCAATGTGAGAATGTTATCAACAGAGTTATTTTAGTCAATCCATAATCAACACTTTTCTCCATTCTTGATAAGAAAAAATAGTGGAAAAAATCTCCCACACATTCATGGCAAGTTAAAACAAGCAAAAACATTCAACCCAGACCTGACGGCAAAAACATTCAACCCAGACCTGACGACAATGATGATGATGATGATGATGATTAGGATGATGATGTTCTGATGGTTCCTACCTAAAAGCAGAAGATGCTCAGCCCCCTTTTATTTAGCACAGCCGCCACAGTGGACACAACCATGGGATGTTTTTGTGGGACATTGCATAGCTGAGCAGGTGAGCTCTTGCGTTGTGTCAGGGTGGGAGGCGAGGGCCGTGTGCGTGTTTTCATACTATCCATCCTTCCTTCCTTTTTCTACCGCTTGTCCCTTCCGCTAACAGGGAATTTAACCATTACATAACTGCTTTGTCCTTGTCCTGCCAAATAATGTTGGTTTAGCTTTTAGAACAGACCACATACCCAGATTGTGAACCAAAGAAAAACTACATTCCTGCAGTTTTCTTTGGGTAGGGTAATAGATATAAGGAGAAACCATTTTGAATAACAATGAAAGATGCACAGCAACCTTAAGGAGAAAGCATTTTGAAGACAAAAATGAAAGATGCATAGCAACTGGACGGGGGATCAAAAGGCAAGAGAGAGCTAAGGGTGTTTTATAAAGATTGTTTTATTTATTACATATTGTTCTTTTCAAAGTGGAAAATACAAAAGTTGTAAATGTTTTCTCGTATCAAAGCAGCAACACAGAAATATTTATGTGGCAAATAATCCCAGGATGTAGTAGAAATTTGGTAGTGTCAAATTGTTTTGTACTGGGGACGGCGCAGCTTGGTTGGTAGAGCGGCCGTGCCAGCAACCTGAGGGTTCTGTTATGCCTTGGCAAGAAGGAGGACTCAGGTGCAGAAGTGGGACGATTGACAGGCTTTATTTCAGCAGTTTCTTTGAAATCTTGGACAGAGTGATTTAAACAAAATGGCTACAAAATCTATCTTTGATACACTAGAGCAGTGGTTCTTAACCTTGTTGGAGGTACCGAACCCCACCAGTTTCATATGCGCATTCACCGAACCCTTCTTTAGTGAATTTTTTTTTTTTCAAATTCAAGACAAAGTTATATGTTTTTGGTAACACTTTAGTATGGGGAACATATTCTAAGTAACAAAGACTGAATTTAGAGTTATTTTGACACTAGGGGAACATATTCTAAGTAATAAAGACTTAATTTAGAGATATCTGGTTAGAGGGTTAGGGTTATAATAAGGCCATGCCGAATAACGCATTATTAAATACTTAATAATGACTAGTTAAGAGCCATCCATCCATCCATTTTCTACCGCTTATTCCCTTCGGGGTCGCTGGAGCCTATCTCAGCTACAATCGGGCGGAAGGCGGGGTACACCCTGGACAAGTCGCCACCTCATCACAGGGCCAACACAGATAGACAATAGACAATATGTTCCTAATTTGCATGTTAATAAGCAACTAATTAATGGTGAATATGTTCCCCATACTAAAGTGTTGCCATGTTTTTTTACTGGTGCATAAAATGAACCGTGCATGAACATCACCTTGTTCAAACAACAAAACCAACACAGTGCATAAACTCACAACAAATTACACACCTGCAAACCAGTCAGCTGTTGCCGTATCCGTAATACGCCGATAGGGAGAAGTTTGTATTTACATGATGAGTCGGGTGTGTTTTGACCTCCGCCGAACCCCTGAGGCCGACTCACCGAACCCCCAGGGTTCGATCGAACCCAGGTTAAGAACCACTGCACTAGAGTAACAAAAGATATATAGCATAGGGCATAAAGCAATAAACGGAAACTCACTCCATAGGGAGGAAAAAGGCAATAGCAAAATTCTACACTGATCTAATAACAAAAAACAACAATCTATGAATAGCTACAAAAAAGGTAAATCACTCATGCAGAGGAGGAGACAAGAAGCTATAAACAGAAAGTACGCTATAAAGAGCTGAGAGAACTACAAACTAAAGCGCTCCAAGAGGAAAAAAGGAAGGCAAAGCACTATGAAATTAGCACAAACAGACCAAAAAACTTTAGCAAACCAAAATCACTCTTTCTCAGAAAGAACAGAGATATCAATAAATAAGCCGAGGCAATACTTACTACTTGGGTCAAGACTGTGGACGACGGCTGGAGGTACATGACGAGACGATATACTCTGGCAACAAGACAGGGGAAGACAAGGACTATATACACATGAGGGAGGGTGACAGATGGGCACAATCAGGCAATCAGGAGAGACATCAGACAAGTGACACAGGAGGAAGGGCAAGTGGCCTGAAACGAGAGGAGGATTAGATTTTCAACATAAGACAGGAAGTATGCCAGACAACCCCAAAACAGGACTTCCCTCACCGCGGTGTGACAGGTTCCTGGTTTTATCGCCGGCTTCCGCTATACTAGTCACGTCCGTTGTGTCCTTGAGCAAGACACTTCACCCTTGCTTCTGATGGGTTGTGGTCAGGGCCTTGCATGGCAACGCCCGCCGTGTGTGTGTGTGCGTGTGCGTGTGTGTGTGTGAATGGCTGAATGTGTTATTTTGACAGCTACTTTTCACCTCCTGAGTCAGGGCAATACAACCTAGGCTATAATCTGACTACTCAGCAAAAAAGGTTCCACAAAAAAGGAACATCTGAAAATCACAACGAAAGGAGGAAACAAAAAATATCAATAGCGAACTATACTTAGTGCAGGATATAATCTATGAAATTTATCAATAACAAAAGACGCTCCAAAAGGAGGGAGAAACAATGGCTATAAAACTCCTTCACCGTTTCTTATCTAGAAAAATAGTTAACAAATATGTCACTCAAAAAATTTAGGAAAAAAGGAGAACGTAAGAAAAAACTGAAACTCACCACTTCAGCTGCAAAACTATATAACCAAAAATCACTGTGCTTAGGAGGAGAAAAGGAAACTCAAAATGCCAACAAGGGAATTCCGGATCAGGATAATCAAAATCCAGACGAGACAAGGCTCGGACATGATGCTAGAGAGGCACGAAACGAGACATTCTGGCACTTATAAGACACATGAAGGTAATGGGGAACAGGTGGAAACAATCAGGGATCAGGGATGACGTCAAACTGATGACACAAAAGGAAGGGCAAGTGACCTGAAACGAGAGGAGAGTTACTTTTCAAACCAAAACATGCAATTCACAAGACAGAAAAAACCAAGACAAGACATCCCTCACAGCGGTGTGACAGTTTATGTGATATTCTTTACAAAAAAATTAAATAAAATTGAGACAGGGATGAAAACAAATACATTTTTTATTTACAGCGGTCACTCACCCTGTCTCTTCCACATATACGCTTAGAAAGTCGGTGCACACATACAAAATGAGTCCAAGAGAAGCAATGAACAATTTGCGGTCATATTGTTATGATATAATATACTTTCAATGACAGCTAACGCTAGCTGTTCACGGCTTAAAATACATTGGAAAGTTAACACCCTCTAGACATCTGTGTAAATGTTGCAAACAGCCCCTTTAACACATAATGTGTACCGTATTTTTCGGACTATAAGTCGCAGTTTTTTTCATAGTTTGGCCGGGGGTGCGACTTATACTCAGGAGCGACTTATGTGTGAAATTATTAACACATTACCGTAAAATATCAAATATTATTATTTAGCTCATTCACGTAAGAGACTAGACGTATAAGATTTCATCAGATTTAGCGATTAGGAGTGACAGATTGTTTGGTAAACGTATAGCATGTTCTATATGTTAGTTATTTGAATGACTCTTACCATAATATGTTACGTTAACATACCAGGCACGTTCTCAGTTGGTTATTTATGCCTCATATAGCGTACACTTATTCAGCCTGTTGTTCACTATTCTTCATTTATTTTAAAATGCCTTTCAAATGTCTATTCTTGGTGTTGGGTTTTATCAAATAAATTTCCCCCAGAAATGCGACTTATACTCCAGTGCAACTTATATATGTTTTTTTCAATCAATCAATCAATGTTTATTTATATAGCCCTAAATCACAAGTGTCTCAAAGGGCTGCACAAGCCACAACGACATCCTCGGTACAGAGCTCACATAAGGGCAAGGAAAAACTCACCCCAGTGGGACGCCGATGTGAATGACTATGAGAAACCTTGGAGAGGACCGCATATGTGGGTAACCCCCCCCCCCCCCCCCCCCAGCAGGAAACCATCCCGAGCGGAGACGTGTTCTACATCATCAAACCTCACCATTGTGCATCACAAAGCGCCAACATTTGGGAACCATGACGAGGTGATGAAGGTAATACAATAAATCTATTAGTGTCACTTTTGTAAGAATGATGGTAAGAATGATGATAATAAATAATATTCAAGACTGAAACGGGGCCACAAAAAGCCTAGAGCCCGAATCGTGATTAATCCAAAATCAAAGGTGGGAATAAGCTGATAAAAAAACGTGTGATAGCACTACCTCAAACACGTTAAAACTAATCCGGTATAAGACAAAATATATGACGAAAAAAAGTTTTTTGTTCTTTACAGTGTTGCTCTAATCCTCCTTTTGCAATGCTGAGATGTAGTGTTTAATTGTATTTGACAAAATATGCCATAAAGCAACAGCCATAAAGCGTAGAAATGGCTAAATGAACTAGAAACCGCAATATTACAGCGGTAATGTCCACTGCATGAGACCAAACCAATACAAGTGCGATTCAGGGACCCCTGTTGTACAACTTGTACATGCTGCCAGCTAATACGTAGCTTTAATGTGTCCTAGCCCAACTCTGCATATAACACTCAGATCTACATGTCACGGACAGTCAGGTGAACTGTATGAGGGGCCGTTAGGGACATTATTCAGAATTACCTCTTATACACACTACTGAAATGCTCTCACATAAACAACTGAAATGTTTTTCTCTAACACACGCTACTGAAACACTCCTATACACACTAATGAAATGCTCTCACATACACAACTGAAATGTTTTTCTCTCACACACACTACTGAAACACTCTTATACACTCTACTGAGATGCTGTCACATAAACAACTGAAATGTTTTTCTTTCTCACACACTACTGAAACACTCACACTACTGAAACACTCTTATACACACTACTGAAATGTTCTCACATAAACAACTGAAATGTTTTTCTCACACACTACTGAAACACTCTTATAAACACTACAGAATTTTTTTCTCTCACGCCTACACACACCTGGAATTTTTTTTCACAATCAATGTTTATTTATATAGCCCTAAATCACAAGTGTCTCAAAGGGCTGCACAAGCCACAACAACATCCTCTGTACAAAGCCCACATAAGAGCAAGGAAAAACTCACCCCAGTGGGACGTCGATGTGAATGACTATGAGAAACCTTGGAGAGGACCGCATATGTGGGTAACCCCCCCCCTCTAGGGGAGACCGAATGCAATGGATGTCGAGGGGGTCTGACATAATATTGTGAGAGTCCAGTCCATAGTGGATCCAACATAATAGTAAGAGTCCAGTCCATAGTCGGGCCAGCAGGACACCATCCCGAGCGGAGACGGGTCAGCAGCGCAGAGATGTTCCCAGCCGATGCACAGGCGAGCGGTCCACCCCGGGTCCCGACTCTGGACAGCCAGCACTTCATCCGTGGCCACCGGACCTGTGCCCCGGCCCCCCCCCCTCCACAAGGAAGAGGGGAGCAGAGGAGAAAAGAAAAGAAACGGCAGATCTGGTCTAACAGGGGGGCTATTTAAAGGCCAGAGTATACAAATGAGTTTTAAGATGGGACTTAAATGCTTCTACTGAGGTAGCATCTCTAATTGTTACCGGGAGGGCATTCCATAGTACTGGAGCCCGAATAGAAAACGCTCTATAGCCCGCAGACTTTTTTTGGGCTCTGGGAATCACTAATAAGCCGGAGTTCTTTGAACGCAGATTTCTTGCCGGGACATATGGTACAATACAATCGACAAGATAGGGCGGAGGTAGACCGTGTAGTATTTTATACGTAAGTAGTAAAACCTTAAAGTCACATCTTAAGTGCACAGGAAGCCAGTGCAGGTGAGCCAGTATAGGCGTAATATGATCAAACTTTCTTGTTCTTGTCAAAAGTCTAGCAGCCGCATTTTGTACCAATTGTAGTCTTTTAATGCTAGACATAGGGAGACCCGAAAATAATACGTTACAGTAGTCGAGACGAGACGTAACGAACGCATGAATAATGATCTCAGCGTCGCTAGTGGATAAAATAGAACGAATTTTAGCCATATTACGGAGATGAAAGAAGGCCGTTTTAGTAACACTCTTAATGTGTGATTCAAACGAGAGAGTTGGGTCAAAGATAATACCCAGATTCTTTACTGATTCGCCTTGTGTAATTGTTTGGTTGTCAAATGTTAAGGTGGTATTATTAAATAAATGTCGGTGTTTAGCAGGACCGATAATCAGCATTTCCGTTTTCTTGGCGTTGAGTATGTGTAAAAGGATTTCACTTGTATGTGTGAGAGCTTTTCACGAGGGTATGTAAGAGGATTTGCCTTCCGGTTCCGGTCACCAATAATGCCCGCCCCTTTGCAGTCAAGTTTTTATTTTTTTTTAAGCCAAGTTGTTTGTGAACAAAATGTCTGCCTAACTGCGGACAAGTAGCTTAACCGAGGCAGGAGCTCTACTTCATAATTCAGTGGGTTCAGCGAAGAATATAAGAACACTTTAAATGCAACAATGGTCGGGCTGCAGCCGTCGGTTGCACCTGCATGCCGCGACACCTGCATGCCGCGACACCTGAGCGGTCACACAGCGTTGCCTTTCTCCTCCCGCTCTGGAGCACTCGTTCCGGAGCGAGTGTGCACCGCAGTATTATCAAGCGCAACGTTTCAGCTCATGGACATCGGGGCAAGAGCAGGAAAAGGTTATTAGACATTATTTCTTTCAAAATTATTGTTTTATCCCACGATATGTAGTGCAACAAAGCATTGTTGTGAGCTAAACGCTTAGCCTTGTGTGCCTCCACTACAAAAAAGCTAGCAACTAGTGATTCCGCGGGTCCTAAGAGTCTGAGATCTATTGCAAACTGGGCGTTTGTCTTGGAGGGAGCCCAAAAAGTACACTGTCAAATCAGCTAGTAATATTTGCAGCGTTGTTGCTATTGTAACATGTCGAAATGTGAGGCACGTCGTGGTACGTCAGTAGCTACAAGAACATTTGAAAAGTATATGAATAATAAGACATAAGGAACCTTTTGTGAGCAAAAAAAAGGATATTTAATATGTTTCTATGTGAAATATATTGAATATTCCAAACAATATATTTGTGTGGAGAGAAGTTGTTTGGAAGCCAACTTCCATGAATCCAGAGGTTGTTTATTCCGTCCTTGTTGAAATGGTCATGAAGCTGTGTCGTGACTCTGAAATAAGAATGTAGCAATCAGATCACATGAAAACAGCTAAGACAATATAAGTCACATGGGAAAATGCATTTTTGGACAATATGATTTGACCGAGCGGCTAAGAGACACCAAGAGTAACAAGCGGTAGAAAATGGATTAAAAAAGACAGATCTAAAAAAATAATAATTAAAAGAACAAAAAAATCCCGCTGGCCGGATTATGGACACTGACGGGGTATAACCGACTCGCGGGCCGTAGTTTTAGGACCCCTGATCTAGTCGATAGAAAAACGCTCAATAAATCTAATCCATTATTATTAGTATTTGATTAGCTTCTGACGTACCACGACGTGACTCACATTTCGACATGTTACCATAGCAACAACGCTGCAAACATTACTTGCTGATTTGACAGTGTACTTTTTGGGCTTCCTCCAAGACAAACGCCATGTTTGCAATAGATCTCAGACTCTTAGGACCCGCGGAATCACTATAGTTGCTAGCTTGTTTGTAGTGGAGGCACACAAGGCTAACTGTTTAGCTCATGACAATGCCTTGTTGCGTTACATATCGTGGGATTAAACAATCATTTAGAAATAAATAATGTCTAATTACCTTTTCCTCCTCTTGCCCCGATGTCCATGAGCTGAAACGTTGGGCTTGATGATACTGCGGTGCACACTCGCTCCAGAACGAGTGCTCCAGAGCTGCTTGGCTGTCGGGTGGAGAAAGGCAACGCTGTGTGACCGCTCAGGTATCGCGGCATGCAGGTGCAACCGACGGCTGCGTTGTTGCATTTAAAGTGTTCTTATATTCTCCGCTGAAGCCATTGAATTATGAAGTAGAGCTTTTGCCTCGGTTAAGCTACTTGTCCACAGTTAGGCAGACATTTTGTTCACAAACTACTTGGCTTTAAAAAAATAAAAAAACTTGGCTGAAAAGTGGCGGGCATTATTGGTGAACAGAACCGGAAGGCAATCCTCTTACATACACTAGTGAAAAGCTCTCACACATACAAGTGAAATCCTTTCTCACATACAACTGAATTTTTGTTTTCTCACACGCACGAGTGAAAAATAATTCCAGGTGTGTGTGGGCGTGAGAGAAAAAAAAATTCAGTAGTGTTTATGAGAGTGTTTCAGTAGTGTGTGTGAGAAAAACATTTCAGTTGTTTATGTGAGAGCATTTCAGTGGTGTGTATTAGAGTGTTTCAGTTAAGAGAGTGTTTCAGTAGTGTGTGAGGGAGAAAAACATTTCAGTTGTTTATGTGAGAGCATTTCAGTAGTGTGTATAAGCGTTTCAGTCGTGTATATGAGAGTGTTTCAGTAGTGTGTGTGAGAGAAAAACATTTCAGTTGTTTATGTGAGAGCATTTCAGTAGTGTGTATAAGAGTGCCCTGCAAAAAATGTTCTATAGAATCTCTATAGAAATATATAGAACGCTATAGAATTTCGTCGGAATTTCTTTAGAACTGAAGATTCTATAGAATATGTATTCAAAATTCTATAGAAATTCTATAGACATCAGCTTCATGTGCTGGAAGGTCTTTTCACAGTTCTATAGAGCTGGGAATTCTATAGAATATCCTATAGAAATTCTATAGACATTACATTATCTGATGAAAAGTCCATAGATTGTTCTATAGAACTGGGCATTCTATAGAATGTCTAACAGAAATTCTATAGACATTACATTATCTGCTGAAAGGTCTATAGATTGTTCTATAGAACTGGGCATTCTATAGAATGTCTAACAGAAATTCTATAGACATTATCCTTTATCTGCTGAAAGTTCTATAGATTGTTCCATGGAATAAAATTCTATAAAATGGCAGCAGCGCTATCACCATAGCATTGATTAATCTCATTAAGTTGATTCACCAGACTTGAGCTTGTTTTTTGAACAATGCAGGATGTCTCCCTCAATTATGAAAATGTTAATTTTGTATCATTTAAAATTGTGAGGTGTCATTTCAAGGCGGACACCCAGAACTTCGGCAGACTTTATTTTTAAAAGTATATTTATTCCAATAAATCAATTTATTTTTATTTTTAGAGTTTTTGAGTTATCTATAAGTAAAAAGTGTGAATATTTTCGTAACTTACTTTTTTATGTGATAAAATTAATTTTATTGGACTTCCAACATAAATTGATTTAGCAAAACTCAGTTCAAAGGTTTAAATCAGACCTAAAACGTCAGGACCCGCCCACGTACCTGCATGCAGCTGTGGAAGAACAAGCCCAGACACGTTTCTTCACGGAGCCCAATAGGAAAACACTTTACCGAACTCATGTAAGTAACAATTTATATTGTTAAAAGTCAGTATTTGCCAGGATTTAAATGTATACATTTTCAAAAGCATGGTTCAATGTTATATTTAGTTTACTACTTTTCCCGCCGTAACATTACAAACCCCCCCCCCCCCCCTCCCCCCCAAACACGATAGATAGAACTGCTCTCGTTTTGTTATAAAATAACAAAACTGTTTTAAGGCTGCAATCACAACCAAATTCATGTATAGTTGGTAATAATCGCGTTGTATCAATGTTTCTCATATCCGACACTAATAAGTGCGAATATGTTTCAAATCAACTTTTTTTTTAAATTATTTATTTTTCCCCTTCGCGCTTGCCGTAGTTGCAAAGCAGATTTCGCGGGCAGTTTGAGTTGGTGATGGCGGCCACAACGTCCATGTTGACTTCACTCGCTCTTTCTAAGCTGCCCAAGTCACGTCGGAGTTCATTGACGGTAACTTTGTTGGCTTAAACATCACATTTAGGTTTAGGGTCTTCTAGGCGCGATGCGAGACGTCACAAGCGGGCTAACGTTGAGCCAAACAGCAGCTTCGAGGCACGGGCGGAAATGGTGAGCTAGCAAAACTAGCCTCATTTATTATTATTAGTAGTATTATTATTATCATCCCTCCATTGTTTGTAACGTCAGGCTTGTGTGATCACACAGAGAAGGAGTTTGGCCCCCAGTCAGGTCGCCAAACGGAAGCAAGGGGAGGATGATCATCGAGACGAAATATAGTATATTAACCACGCGGTTCTCGAGAGAAGATGAATGGAGAAAATTGGGACAGTGATGAAGAAGTCCAAGTTCCATGGCCACTCAACAAAGCAGGAGGAAGGAAGCAGTCACAAACCAAATACGTGGCAAGAATTCTGAGATTTGGTGGTAATTAATAAACAGTTGAAAACTTTTCAATTCAATTCAGTAAAAAGTATACGTTTTACCAGAAGTACATATAAATATAGATATATTTAATATAGATATATTTAATGTACTTCTGATTTTACACCTTGAACTTTCGACTTTGTTTATGTAAAGTTAAATTTAATTAATATAATTTTTTTTCTTCCATGATTGATAGTAATTTCTCATCAGTGCAGCCCTGGTATACTGAATGTTTCAATCTGCAATGCTGAGGTGATTGTCATGATAGTACAGACTTAACCTTGACAATTTTTTAATATGGCTGTAAGCCTGTAAATAAGGGAAAGTAAGGTGAAATTTGTTTCTCGCTGAGGTGAATTTCTGAATCATCAGAACTGTAGGTATACCAAAGTAATTTAGTGATAACAATCTGCTGCTGAAATGTATGACTAACTGTACAGTTTAATTTAGCTTAATGTGGCACATATTTGTTTTTACACAGAAGACACACGTGAACTGACGCCATATTTGAAAGCCGCTCAGGATGGCAAGGATGTACCCCTTACTGGTGATTTGGAATATGGCAGAGGCTAGAGAAACAAACAGCCAAAGTCTTGGTCATCAGACAGTGAGAGCAAGGATGAAAGTGTTGAGGAGACTCTATCTGACAGACAGCAGGTACTTTTATTTCAGTGGTGTTGTCGCGATATGACCGAAATAGTGTTGAAAGCGACGTTAAACGTTAATTCACTCACTCACTATTTCAGTGGTGTTTCAACTGTGTGAGGTTTTGTAGGATTCAATCCCATACTTTTGAAGTACCTTGTCAGTTTTTCTTTATCATAAAAGTTAATCAAATCATGTTTCATTGTAGGCTTTAAAGTTATTGAATATTTTGATTCAATTCGACCAACTCAGACAGAATAATATTCAAGACAAATTGAGGTGTTGACAGACTTTCTGCATGTACTCGAAAATCTATCATTTCTGCAAACATATTTCTTCACTTCAATGGCATATAAAAGAACTGAACACGTTTTCTTGTTAATCTTGATTTTTCAGAAGAAAAAGAGGAAAGTAAGCCGTACAGCTGTGGGATATGATGCTCGGGCACAATTGAAGGCCCAACTTGCTGCTGTGAGTACATGAATAGAATAGAATAGGATTTTATTGGTTAATCAAAGCACCCTCTCGAGGCAAACAATCACAAGTGCCTAGCATTCATTTGAAATCGAGGACGTAAAAATTGCATCCCTGGCAACTGGTTTAAAACACAAGTTTATACTTTTACTTATATGAAAATAACACTACAAATACCTGATGAACAGTGCCTACTGTGTGAATGGCTTACTGCTACATGTACATGTAGCATATTCAAATTAATGTGCCTACAAGGTTGCTTATATATGTAAAACTTATATGGTGCTGTCAGGGCCGTATCCAGGACAAATTGCTTCCGGAAAACATATGAGCGCCCAAATTAATCATAATACAAATTATTTCATTTGATTTACTATTTTGACATTTTCAGCTGGGAAGAACTTCACCGAAAGATACATGTACAGAAATGGAATCCCTGAAGAAGGAAGTCCTCCAGTTGAGAGAGGAAAACAAATCCCTTCGAGATGCATTGAGGGTTGTTGAAGGTAGGTTTTCTTATTCTAGAAGTATGTTATTGTAATTATCATAGGTTGATGGAAAATATGCTTACATGTCGATGTATGAAATAACTTTCTTATTACTGTATTTTCATCTAACTTTGGCCTACGGGTATTGTCGTCATGTACGGCTGTCCATCCGTCACCGCAATATTTACAGAATCGTTTCATGTACGGAAACCAAACTTGTTACATCTATTTATCTTAGTGTAACAAGAAGCCTATCGAAAATGAGTCGTCTCGGACAATATTTTCCAGAGTTATGCCCCTTTTTTCCAATAAAAATCCATTTATGATTTGGGATCATTTCAGAACTGTTGCATATACAACATCCTAAGTTGTGATGTCCTCCCCTCTAAATAAGGGGAGGACATATGGTACTTGTTTGTTTGTCTGTCTGTCCGTCCGTTTTTGTGTGTTTCTCTTATATTAGCAAGAGTTACGTCCCTTCCTTCTTGATATTTTGTCTCAGCTGGATATCTGATTAATACTTGACCGACAAATATTAAATCTTCGCGTGGTCAGGATGAATTAATATACATGGTTATATATATTTTTCATCTTTGATTGCTTCCTTACCATGTTTCCCTTGACTTGAACAAGATTCCTATCAAAATACCCTTACATTATGATAGCTGGGGTTAGAGCCGAGCGGTTTGGATATCGCCAGCTTCATGTTATTAATGTATTTTTTTTTTATTGTGTCTGCATCACAATGTACTTTTTTCTATTAAAGGACTTCCTGGCCTGCTAATGAAGATGGACGACTTATCACGTCAGGCAACAATACTATCAGCTCGACGTCCTGCTGTCGCTCTGCCAGAGAGGAGCTGGCCAACAGCAGCTTGACAGGAAAAAAATCCAATGCTTTTAAGGATAAGCATGAGAAACCAAAACTGGATGACAAGAAAGTGTCTGCTATTATTGGTGAGTATAAGTTAAATCAATCTGATTAAAACCATATCCACATCAGGGAAGTGGATCTGACCCTTTTCCTATCTCCAAGTCGTTCCGTGATCGTTTGGCTCAAGTATAGATATCCATAGCTTCCAGTCTGCTTGGTCCATGAATTGACTGCGAGATGTTCGTTTTGACAGATTTATAGGCATGGGTGGTCACATTAGCTTTGATCTCGTCGGAAACCAACATCAAGTGACAAAGCAAAAACCGCAGCGCACGGATATCTACACCTTTTTCTCGTTTGATATCTTATATCGGCATTCTCCGCCTTACTATTTAACAACTAGCGTCGGGAATTTCCGTGAGTTCTGCTGCAAGTTGAGAAGTGAACGACTTTTAGATAGGGAATGTGTCAGATCCCCTTCCCGATGTGGATATGGTTTCAATCAGATTGAAGTTAAATATTTTTATTAGAATTCTATTAATGCACTTTCGTGATTGTTCGAACGCCATTGGGGACACCCATCAAGTACACAACAAGATTCACAAGAAAGTGAAATCCTGAAAATAATTTGAAAAATATTTCACACACTGAATGGATTTTCTATATAGCTAATGAATAGTGTACATGCACTGTCAGAATTTGATACAGATTTGTTGCAGTTCGTAAAGCCTGGCATGATTGCACCACATATGATTTTGTGTGCGTCAAGCAGTGCAAGTGCCTTACAGCATAGAAACGCGTGATATGCAATGTATGCAGTGTGTTGACTATCCATTGCATTGATTAAATGATAGACATCACTCTCTTTATCGAGCTGAAAAATGCCATAGTGTAACTCATTGCATGACAGCTAGTGTCTTGGTGTCTGCAGACACTAATTCTGGTATATTTTATTGATCTTTCAGATTTTGTGAAGAAGCTCCATCCCTCAAGTGAAGCAAATGTGATAAAGAAAATCATTGGAGTGAAACTGAACATTGCGCAGAAAATGGGAAAAAAAGAAGGCCTCAGAAACAAATTCTGCTGGACGTCTAGCCGTCTCTAACAGTCGGGGAAGCGCGGTGATCATGTTGATTTATGCTGCTGACATTTATTTATTACGTCAAGATTTGAGTTACATGTATATAATAAATACAAGTCAACATTCATTCAACTGCAATATTTGTCTTTCTCCATTGCCAGTGTTAGACCACAGATTTTGTAGAATGCCTGCCCAATCATTTCTACATCATTCTGAACTGTATTCCACAGAAAGCCATTCCATAGGAGCCTGTTCTATAGAACTACTCTTTAGAACTTTCTTCTATAGCACTATTCTTTAGAGGAGATCTATAGAACCATTCTTTAGAACCCTGTTCTATAGAACCATTCTTTAGAACCATGTTCTATAGAACCATTCTTTAGAACCCTGTTCTATAGAACCAATCTTTAGAACCCTGTTCTATAGAACCATTCTTTAGAACCATGTTCTATAGAGATATTCTTTAGAATCCTGTTCTATAGAACTTCGGTCCTAAAGTTCATTAGAAATTCTATAGAGATATTCTTTAGAAATTCTATAGAACTTCGGTCCTAAAGTTCATTAGAAATTCTATAGAGATATTCTTTAGAAATTCTATAGAACTTCGGTCCTAAAGTTCATTAGAAATTCTATAGAGATATTCTTTAGAAATTCTATAGAACATTTTTTGCAGGGTGTTGCAGTAGTGTGTATGAGAGTGTTGCAGTAGTGTGTGTGAGAGAAAAACATTTCAGTAGGGTGTGTGAGAGAAAAACATTTCAGTTGTTTATGAGAGTGTTTCAGTAGTGTGTGTGAGAGAAAAACATGTCAGTTGAGAGCATTTTAGTAGTGTATGTAAGAGGTCATTCTGAATAATGTCCCTAACGGCCCCTCATAGAACTGGGCCTGTTGATTCACTTTGTCACTGCATAGAAGATCAGTGTGTGGATGCAAAATTCTTTTATTCGGCTAAATTCAAGTCAAAACTGAAATCATTGTCTTTGGCCCACAGAAGCAAATATAAACTATTAGTCACCTTGAGATCCTCTCCCTGAAACATAATAATCAGGGGCCTCGTGTACAAAGCTTGCGTAAACACACAAAAACCTGTCGCCCGCCCTTTTTCACGGCAAAGATGAGATACTGTACATCAAAACTGACCTTGACGTGGAAATGTGCACTGCCTCACGTCAGCTTCATAGCTGTCGTACGCACTTTTCTACAGGCTGTGGATACTTTGGCTACACATAATTGATGCTGGGTAACAGTTCACATAAAAAAATTGAAAAAAATTAATTTAGACACCCTGAGTCCTCCCGTCTTCTTCTACGGTGTTTTACCTGCAAGCCCAAGTCTAGTAAAACTGCTTCCTGGTAAACTTGTTGTAAGCCCCGCCCACAGGCACCCGTGTCATGTCAATCACTGCTGTTAGTTTGAAACCGTCAAAAAGAAAAAGCAAAACTGTAAAAAAGAAGCAAAGAATGTGAAAAAAGGTTAAACATAAAAACCTTTAAAACAAACAAAAACTATAAAAACTTACAACAAAAATGTACAACAATTTTTCATACATGTGAGTTTTTATTGACATACGCCATTTTCTGGATTCCATCGTGCGTCCATATTAAGTAGGAAAACCACGCAACTTTTTGTACATGAGGCCCCAAGTTACAAATCTGGGTGTAATAATGGACTCAGACTTGAACTTTAAAACCCATCCATCCATCCATTTTCTACCGCTTCTCCCTCTTGGGGTTGCGGGGGGCTGAAGCCTATCCCAGCAGCATTCATCGCAGGGCCCTTTAACAGCCACATGATGTCAATAACATCAACAGCTTTTTACCAATCATTGCCAAAATCAGAGAAATATTGTCTAAATTAGACTTAGAAAGACTAATACATGCCTTTGTCTCCAGCAGGTAAGACTACTGTAATGGCCTTCTCACTAGGCTCTCTAAACAAGCTATAAACAGCTGCAGAACATACAAAATCCGTCTGCTCGAGCCTTGACTAGAACCAGGAATAGGATCATACGAGACCAGTGCTCAAGTCACTGCACTGGCTTCCTGTCACTCAAAGAATAGACTTCAAAACGGCTCTGCTTGTGTCCAAGTATTTTGATGGTCTTGTTCTAAAGTACATCTCTGAAATGTTAGAGAACCCTCTCTGGCTCTGAGTGGTCCCCTGCTGGTGCTCAGAGTCAGAACCAAACATGGTGAGGCTCTGTTTCAGTGTTATCAGAATCAGAATCAGAAGTACTTTATTAATCCCCAAGGGTAAATTAAGATGTATAGTCCTAAAATCTGAAATAGTCTTCCTAAAAATCTAAGACAGGCTCGATTTTGGCAATGTTCAAATCCAGGCTGAAAACACTTTGATTTAATTGTGCATATGACAACTGAAAGTATTGATTGTTTTTAATTTGAACTACAATGGGTTTTATGATGATTTTATTTCATGTTTATGATTTTTATTTTGCCTTCTTGTAATTTTCTATAAAGCACTTACAGTTATTTTGTGTACGACTTGTGCTCTAAAAATGAACTTGCCAATTCAGTATCGTAGCCAGCCTCAGCCAGCAGGGTCCAACAATAAGAGTGTAAAGGTGACTGCATGGGTGGTATTTCATGTCTAAAGGGCTCTCGAAATGTTTATAATGTATTTAGAGGGTTGTAAAAAAAACTTTATGCTCAAGCTATGTTAATAATTCCTACTTTGTGGAAATGTATTTGCCAGAGTCAGTACCAGGAACAATTAATAAGTTAAAGTTAAAGTACCACTGATGGTCACACACACACTAGGTGTGGTGAAATTACTCTCTGCATTTGACCCATCCCCTGGGAGGTGAGGAGAGCAGTGAGCAGCAGCGGTGGCCGCGCTCGGTAATAATTTTGGTGATTTAACCCCCAATTCCAACCCTTGATGCTGAGTGCCAAGCAAGGAGGTAATGGGTCCCATTTTTATAGTCTTTGGTATAACGTAATAGCGATAAACGAGGGTTTACCGTAGTAGGTTTTGCTGTTCTTTGATTATTTTGCATACTGGCCCTGTATCCATATAATGTTAGTATGGAGTCAATAGCAAACATTGCAGTATCGCCTATCCCTACAAGAATAGGAAATAGATAACATCCTAATTGTAATTTTTCTTTTAAATTGCTGTCAAACTTAAAGGGGAACTGCACTCTTTTTGAAATGTTGCCTTTTAAAGATGATTAAAAACGCTTGCTAGATGCGGCTAATGGGAGTCACCGTTGTTAAGTTAAAGTTAAAGTTAAAGTACCAATGATTGTCACACACACTAGGTGTGGTGAAATTTGTCCTCTGCATTTGACCTATACCCTTGTTCACCCCCTGGGAGGTGAGGGGACCAGCGGGCAGCAGCGGTGGCCGTGCCGGGAAATCATTTTTGGTAATTTAACCCCCAATTCCAACCCTTGATGCTGAGTGCCAAGCAGGGAGGTAATGGGTCCCATTTGTATAGTCTTTGGTATGACTTGGCCAGGGTTTGAACTCACAACCTACCGATCTCAGGGCGGACACTCTAACCACTGGGCCACTGAGTAGGTTGAAAGATCTAGATTTACACGCTGCCAATCTAGAACTTTCAGCCAAGATATGCCGAATTAATAGATTGCTTTCCCAAATCAACTAGAAACATCCCCGGCCAGCTGACCAAACGGACAACTGTAAGCCTTCAAAGCCCTCTAAAACAACATCAAAACCCTCCAACGTTTTATATACCATCCATCCATCCATTCATCTTCTTCCGCTTATCCGAGGTTGGGTCGCGGGGGCAGCAGCCTAAGCAGGGAAGTCCAGACTTTCCTCTCCCCAGCCACTTCGTCCAGCTCCTCCCGGGGGATCCCGAGGCGTTCCCAGGCCAGCCGGGAGACATAGTCTTTCCAACGTGTCCTGGGTCTTCCCCGTGGCCTCCTACCGGTTGGACGTGCCCTAAACACCTCCCGAGGGAGGCGTTCGGGTGGCATCCTGACCAGATGCCCGAACCACCTCATCTGGCTCCTCTCGATACACACACTATAATGTAGTAACAGACACGATCATAACAATATGTAATATGTACAATATTTACTGTATTTTGGTCATTTTATGCACAGCCGTAACAAATTCTTTGGCGCATTTATTTCCGTTTCCATAGCAGCGCACTTCCAACTTCCTGCAACAAACTTGTTCCTACTTCCTATCAAACACGAGTGTGTTTTCTAATCATGGCAGACTTGGTAATGGACAACAAAGACGACTATTTTTGGACAAATGATGACTCACAACCTTATCTTTTAGAACCTAAATATACGGAGGATCAACTGCTGCATATAGAAGCGAGCACAAAGAAGAGGCTGAAATGTTGGAGCAGACGAAAGTCGGGAGAGTGCGGCATGGTCACGCTGCAAATCTAGAACTTTCAGCCAAGCTATGCCGAATTAATAGATTGCTTACCCAAATCAACTAGAAACATCCCCGGCCAGCTGGACCAAACGGACAACTGTCCATCAAGTGTCACTGTACTATTGGTCATTATACATGCAGCACATCACCGTACACTACAGTACATACGCTGTCTGGCTAGCTGTGTACAAACAAAACATGAAATGTGGACTAATACTTTACAGAAACTGTAATATGATTGTTTATGTTTTTCAGTCAGTACAGATTGTGTGCATTACAAACTCAAACGTGTTTTGTGCTGACGTAAAAGCTGGCTTATCTCTTGCTGTAAATAGCTTTTACGGCTAATACCGTAGCACGCCAATGTGAGTACGCTAGAAAAAGAGTTCCTCAGGGTTCGCTCTAACAACAACAATGTTGCTACAACTTGGTTATTACACAGGTTACGGAACGTGAATTAAGTATTGTTGGCGGTTTTTGAAAGCATTTTAAAAGTGATTTAGAGGTAGAATGGATTGCTCCCATTAGCTGCATTACTAGACACCAAGAACAAGCCGATTGTTGTATTTTAGAATGCGGGAAAAAAACAAAAACTTATGTTTTCTTGTCCCTCATCAGGAATGTGAACGATAGGCTAAATTCCAAAAAAGTGCAGTTCCCCTTTAAAGTTTCATTTTGTGTCAAGATGTTCAATAGGTATGAATAACAATTGAAGAAAAAAAAAAACCTGTATGGTCACCCGCCCTGGTTTCGTAGTGTTTATTTGCCCGTCCATGCATCATCCAATCAAAAAAGAGCCAGTGTGAGTCACTTCCTGTTGTCTTTTGCCTTATTTGGCATCGAGAGGCGTTGCCAATGCAGACCGGAAAAGGAAAATGGTGGCCAGTGAAGACAGGCGACTTCGGTAGACAAGAGACACCAAACACCTTATCTCTGGTAAGTAGGAATTGACATTTTCATATCGTTAGATTCCAACTAGTAAGTAAGCATTCTCAGCTTGTGAGTTTTGTGTTTTTGGTGATTACAAAAAGAAGTGTGACAACTGTGAATGGTGTTTTGATGTGGGTGAAACAAGAAATGGGAGGAAAAAAGTGGGCTCCTCACTAATGTTATGTTTTCAGTTCAAGTTAGCTTTTTTGGTAAATGGAAGTGTTAAAAAAGACAATAGCATGTTACCATAGTGACACACACGTTCCTGATTCAGTTTAAGGGACGTGTCTTCCTTCAGGATGGCACTGTCAGGCAGAATAATGCAAGGCTTTCCACTACTGCACTTTCAATTTGAGGTAGATTGTTGATGTTATCTTAGTGTTTCATAAAATGCTCTGTTTTTTTGTAATGAGACTAGTATGGTACAGTTAATTTCAAACATCCATGACAATGTTATGATGAAATAATTCACGTTTACAGTAGCACAATTAAAATGGCCGAAAACGAGGAAGAAGCAATGCTTATTTAAGCCTCTACAATTTCACCCTGTTAACTATAGTTTGATTCTTTCACTCCCTGTATTCAAAGTGTACCACTTCATGTTTTTATTATTAGAAAAAATATTTATATATAAAGAGGTGTAATAATATGTTTGTAGATTGCGTATCCACTAATAAAGGAAAAAAATCAACCCATCAATAAAGGAGTAAAACTGTTTTGGCTAAAGTAAAGTTTTGAGCTGCATGGAGAAGGTGTCCTCCTTTGCCTCCTCCATTGACCCTCTTTTCGCTATAGTCTCATCCCTTTTGGCTAGAAGATAAACATATTTAAACACACAAATTTAAATACTATGGGTTGCGACTTGTCCAGAGTGTACACTTTACCCTCCTTGCTCTCAGTACCACCCACACTGATTTAAATGTAGCCTAAAAGATGCAGATAATAAGTTTCACTATATGATGCGCGTGCACAATACAGAGGTCCTGGGTTCGATCCGGGTACTTCAGCTTCCTCCCACCTCCAAATACATGCACCTGGGGATAGGTTGATTGATAACACTAAATTGGCCCTAGTGTGTGAATGTGAGTGTGAATGTTGTCTGTTTATCTGTGTTGGCCCTGCGATGAGGTGGCGACTTGTCCAGGGTGTACACCGCCTTCCGCCCGAATGCAGCTGAGATAGGCTCCAGCACCCCCCGCGACCCAGAAAGGGACAAGCAGTAGAAAATGGATGGATGGATGGATGGATGGACGAATTGTCATTTTTATTAAACTGCAACATCTTGCTAACAGACTAGAGTATATTTTATTTTTATTATGTGTTTGTTTCATTTAGTTTGATTTTCAAAAGTTTGCCTTCAATTACAATGTTGAGATATACACGAAATACTAGTTTATTATATTGTACAATATTACATCAGTGGTTAATTTGGTCGAAAAATAATGTTGAAAATAACATGGTTTATCTGTAATTATTTTGTAGGTCAATATATCCATTCATCCATCCATCCATTTTCTACCGCTTATTCCCTTCGGGGTGGCAGGGGGCGCTGGAGCCTATCTCAGCTACAATCGGGCGGAAGGCGGGGTACACCCTGGACAAGTCGCCACCTCATCGCAGGGCCAACACAGATAGACAGACAACATTCACACACTAGGGCCAATTTTTAGTGTTGCCAATCAACCTATCCCCAGGTGCATGTCTTTGGAGGTGGGAGGAAGCCGGAGTGCCCGGAGGGAACCCACGCAGTCACGGTGAGGACATGCAAACTCCACACAGAAAGATCTCGAGGCCGGGATTGAACTCACGACTACTCAGGGCTTTCGTATTGTGAGGCAGACGCACTAACCCCTCTTCCACCGTGCTGCCCTCAAACTAAATTTGTTATTCGGCCCAGGATCATTGACGTTAATCACGTTTTCTTAAAATATAGGTACAAGATTCTTGTGTGCAGACAAAATGTTTTTTGAGTAAGTGAAGCTGTTCGCACACAAGAATTTTGTACACAAGTATCTCCCAGATGTTTCGAGATACATGGCTTAAAGGTTTTGATAAAATGTGTGCATTGGCTAAAAACCTGTGCACCTGTGTGCATTATTGATTGAAAAAAATCCGAATTTTTTTTAACCTGTATTTCCGTTTTCTTTTTTTAGTCTCGATCAGCATCACTTGCTGAGTGGTAGTGGCTAAAAAAGAAGCGCAGCCATGGTAGATGCCGCAATGATCAAGAAAACTGCTGTTACCGTTTTGAGTTGCGTGGAGAAGGTGTCCTCCTTTACCTCCTCCATTGACCCGCTTTTCGGTATAGTCACATCCCTTTTGGCTAAAGTAAAAAAAACATAATAAATATATTTCTTTTAAATGTAAGATAGGATACAAATAATTATGGTGTTTAAGAACTTATTTGTCACAGTTTTTAACTATTTAATTATTTGTCTTTATGTGACAGGAATACATTAACATCTTAAACCGGGGGTGTCCAAGCAGTAGCTTGCCAGCTGATGTCGAGTAGATCACTAAAAAGTCAACAATATTTACTTAAACTCTCAGTATTTTTACAACTGTTCACTTCAGACATATTTAATGACAAATAACCACAAAGTAGCATAAAGACAATGGCCACATTGTTTGAATGAAAATCAGCTTCTTAAATTAAGCAAAATCTAAATGTCAATCATATAAATAAAATAACATTTCTAATAGAAAATGTGAGTTGTGGATATCAGAATTGTGTTAATGCTCTGGTGAAACAAGTGTCTTCTCTTAATTTGAGTTAAAATAAGTTATGAAAATAAATGTTACAAAAATGAGTAGCTCTCTACCATTATTTATTAAAAGCAGCTCTCAGTTAGGCCTGGGTCGATATTCGATTACGGTAATCAATTAACTGAACGATAAATTAAAAAGTTGGCCTCTTTTCCAGCATCAATATGGTAGGTAGGTAGGTCTTTGTTTTCAGCACAAACCCGTTCAAGATTAGACAAACACAAGTGTACAGGGTTACAGAACAGGAACGCTGATGGGTCGAGGTAAAAGATGGGATAAAGGTAAACGCTGGGGAACGATGAGTAAAAAAATACAATCTATACTGGGCTCCTAAGGGGGCTCAGTCTGGAGTGGGAAAAAACCTCCATAGCAAAGCACATATACATATTACAACATACATCTCGAGACTAGCAACAGAGGGGAGGGAGTGGGGGCCACGGTGGCAGGCTGCAGCTCTTCAGGCGCTGCCCAGCCGTCCATCACCCCTAAGGGATTTGCGTCAAAGGCGTTAGATGGGGGGTGGGGTATGTGTGTGTGGCGTATATTTTTTGTGGATACATGTGTATGTGTAAGCCTGCCTGCCGCATGTCTCTATTCCGCGGCCTTGGTGTTGTGTAGTCGCTAGTCAGTCCAAAGTCAACAACAACAGGTGTGTGTCCATGAGAGACAAGAAGGGAGTTTGTTGTGTCTTCGCCGCACTGTCCTTCAGGAGAGTCTCGAAGCCAGGGAAACAATCCAAGTTAGAATGTTTTGTATGCCAGTGAAAATAAAATGTGCTTTTCACTCTAAATTGTCTATGACTGGTCCTCAAAATTAATCCTGCGGGGCAGACAGTCCAATGTTATCCAAATCACAAGAGTGTCCACAGTTCTTTCCGCATCCTCCAATCATTTGTGGCAGCTTTGGGGTACTTTGAAGACTGCCAGCAACTTCCAATTTGTCGACAAACCAGAGCCATGCTTACTCCAATCAGCAGATAACCGCCATATGCATGCGTTGCTACAGGTTCCAAGAGTGGTCACTCCTTTGCATAGGTTTCGGCAGCTGTAGGCTTTTGTACTACATGCACATAAAATGTAATAATGGTAACCGCTGTAAATCTCCCGACGGTTAGTTTTACTGTAATAAATTACAATGATCAAAAAACTGTGATTGATAACTGCACTTTGATAAACTTATCGAAGGACTAGCAGTAGCTTGCTAGCTAATGGGAACATGAAGACAAGAGACATGATTAACGTCTTTATCCATTAGGAAACGTCATACCCCAATCTAAACTTGTATAAAGACATTACTGTCTAAACAACTAAAATACAGTATTCACTTTGAACATAAAGGCTGCAGGTTCCAAGAGCGGTCACTCTTTTGCATAGGTTTCAGCAGCTGTAGGCTTTTGTACTACATGCACATAAAATGTAATAATGATAACCGCTGTAAATCTCCCGACGGTTAGTTTTACTGTAATAAATTACAATGATCAAAAAACTGTAATTGATAACTGCACTTTGATACACTTATCGAAGGACTAGCAGTATCTTGCTAGCTAGAATAAATGGGAACATGAAGACAAGAGACATGATTAACGTCTTTATCCATTAGGAAACGTCATACCCCAATCTAAACTTGTATAAAGACATTACTGTCTAAACAACTAAAATACAGTATTCACTTTGAACATAAAGGCTGCGCTGTCTTTTCACAAACTGATCGATATAGACTCCACAGTGTCGAGTTGAAACAGACGGAGGTCCGTTCAACTGGAAGTGAACTCGCATCACATAAACCGAAAGTGTAAAACAAATGTTGACAAATTAAAATGGAAGAAGATAAACATATTTAAACACACAAATTAAAATACTATGAGTGGCGACTTGTCCAGGGTGTACCCCGCCTTCCGCCCGAGTGCAGCTGGGATAGGCTCCAGCACCCCCCGTGATCCCGAGAGGGACAAGCAGTAGGAAATGGATGGATGGATGGGCTCTTATGAAGCCACAGCAATTGTTGATGTTTCCTCTGCCAAGAAAGAATATTGTGTCTATTTATTTTGGTTATCTAAAAAAAATACAACTGGTTAAAATAGTTTAATATTTTAATGCACTTTTTTAACACATTCAACAATTCCAGGAGAATAATGGTAACAATCATTTTATTTTAGCCATTTTATTTATTGTTTTGGTTTTGTGTATTTAAGGGTCCCACAGCCAGTCCTTAACAGAGACAGAACCTATTTTGTTGCTTTTGGTTGTCATTTTTATGAAAGTGCAACATTCTGCTAACAGAGTATATTTTATTTGTATTATGTGTTTGTTTCAAAAGTTTACCTTCCAATTACAATGTTGAGATATACCTTGAAATACAAGTTTATTGCATTTGAAAGTGTATACTTTTATTATTATGATGTAATATTACATCAGTGGTTAATTTGATCTTAAAACAATGTTGAAAATAATCTTGTTTATCTGCAATTATTTTGTAGGTCAACATACCGTCAAACAAAATTTGCTATCGGCCCAGGCCTACTCTCAGTAGATCAATGGCGTTCATCACGTCTTCTTAAAATATAGGTACAAGATTCTTATGTGCAGACAAAATGTTTTTTGAGCAAGTGAAACTGACAGGTTTGTGGCGCAGCTGTTTTTAGACACGTCACACAAGGAAGGACAATTCTAACGAAGGCTTAAGTGTCAGCCAAAACTGTACACAAGTATGAGACATCGCATACTCAAAAAACTTAATTTTTTCGCACCTTTTTGTACCTAAGTAGCTCCCAGATGGTTCGAGATGCATGCCTTAAGGGTTTTGATAAAATATCTGCATTGGCTAAAAACCTGTGCACCTGTGTGTATTAGTGACAAAGATTTATTGAAGAATCTGATTTTTTTTTTACCTGTATTTTCCCTTTTCCTTTTTTAGTCTCGATCAGCATCACTTACTGAGTGGTAGTGGCTAAAAAAGAAGCGCAGCCATGGTAGATGCCGCAATGATCAAGAAAACTGCTGTTACCGTTTTGAGCTGCGTGGAGAAGGTGTCCTCCTTTGCCTCCTCCATTGACCCGCTTTTCGGTATAGTCACATCCCTGGTAGGTGTGGCTCGCAAGGGCCTCATGGACGACGAGGGCCACGCGTTGGACAAGGACTTCCAAGCAATCCACTCCAAATTGGAGAGCATCTCGGAGCAGAACAAACAGTGCTTGAGGCAGATCCATATTCACGAGGTATACGAGACCTACGGCAAATACGAAGAGTACATCAAGCATCAGTACATGGCCTTTAAAAACATGGTGGCCCAGATAAAGAAAGATCCAGGTAACACTTCGGGTTACATGAAGAACTTTGAAGAGATCTACGAGCGAGACAAGTCAGAAACCGCCCTCGATGTGTACTACCGCGGTGTGGTGAAGACTACTGTGTTCGGAAGACCCCTGCTCAAGGTATACCAAGAGAACTGCGACAGCGACCTAGAAATCATGGAGCACCACTGTTCGCACATCGCTCACCTCTTCCAAATGGGCCTCATCGCCCTCATGGGTTACACGGCGGTTACTCAGGATGACGAGATGGAGGTGCGGGAGAAATGGGCCGCCAGGGTGCATGAGATTCAGGACAAGATGCAGGAGGTGCTCGCTCTGTGCAAGGCCAACAATCCAGATCCAGCCCCAGCCCCCTGAACATGGACCAGCAAAACAAGACCACCCCGTGGACCAGTAGAAACAGACAAATCATCTAATTGATTAGACCAATATAAAATGTATAACCAAAAGATTGTTGCTTGAACTTGCTACTGATGTCGCATGTTTTTGTTTACTGAATAAATAACATGTTGACAGACTGACTGTTTTTACTATTGCTGAAGTCACACTTCAGACTTACAAGAACATACACACATTCTGAAATCTAACAGGGTGCACACTTATTTACCTTTCCTAAGAAAATATGTAGTTTTTATTTATGAAGTCATTTTACCTCACTGCATACCTTACAGCACGGGTGTTGAACTCGTTCTCACTGGGGGCCACATCCCAGTTATGGCTGCCATCAAAGGGTCGCTTGTAACGGCAAATAATATATGAATTTTCCTATAAATTTGATTATTATATATAGTTCCTACGTATACTGTAAAAAACTGTTGATTTTACAGTTAAAAATGGGCAACTCAGCCACCAGAATTTTGCATTAAAATCGCCTGTGTTTTGGGTTTTTTTTTTCCAACAAAATATTACGATAAATGGAAAAACAGTACCATTGATTTATTTTCGGTAAAAAAATGGCAGCTTAGTTGCCAGAATTTTACTGTAAAACTTAAGGTTGGTTTTTACAACAAATTACTGTGAATGTTACCCTTTTTTAAATCCTGGCAACTCTATCAGTTTTTTACCATTAAAAATGTGGCACTATATTTCCATTTACAGTAATACACCTTAAAAACAACATCCGTAGATTTTACAGTAAAAAACTGGCAGCTCAGTTGACAGAATTTTAACGTTAAAAAACGTTTTTTTTTTTCAATTAACAGTAATAGAAAACACTACATTTTTACCCTAAAATCTATTGTAATTTTTACAGTGTACAATTGGATGGATAACTTGCTTTGAAATCAAAAGTCAAAGATGTTAAGTTTTTTTATTTTTATTTAGACAACTTTTTTTTTTTTTTAAGTATCATAATATAGTACTTGTTGCAATATTGGAAAATATTAAAGTTTAAAAGGTATGCAATTTCATGCAGTACGTATACTTTTTCTGTCAAAATGGAAAAAACAAATACACTTAGTAAGAAAAGATAAAGTACTTTATTAGGGATGTCCGATAATGGCTTTTTTGCCGATATCCGATATTCCGATATTGTCCAACTCTTAATTACCGATACCGATATCAACCGATACCGATATATACAGTCGTGGAATTAACACATTATTATGCCTAATTTGGACAACCAGGTATGGTGAAGATAAGGTCCTTTTTAAAAATAATAATAAAATAAGATAAATAAATTAAAAACATTTTCTTGAATTAAAAAAAAGTAAAACAATATAAAAACAGTTACATATAAACTAGTAATGAATGAAAATGAGTAAAATTAACTGTTAAAGGTTAGTACTATTAGTGGACCAGCAACACGCACAGTCATGTGTGCTTACGGACTGTATCTGTATCCCTTGCAGACTGTATTGATCTATATTGATATATAATGTAGGAACCATGAGAATATTAATAACAGAAAGAAACAACCCTTTTGTGTGAATTAGTGTAAATGGGGGAGGGAGGTTTTTTGGGTTGGTGCACTAATTGTAAGTGTATCTTGTGTTTTTTATGTTGATTTAATTAAAAATTAAAAATTAAAATAAAAAAACCCGATATCGATAAAAAAACAAACCGATACCGATAATTTCCGATATTACATTTTTTAAAGCATTTATCGGCCGATAAAATCGGCAGGCCGATATTATCGGCCATCTCTATACTTTATTGATGCATATTGTTTGCGTGCGTTAGGGCCATATAAAATAAAGTCAGATCTGGCCCCAGGCCTTGAGTTTGACACCGGTGCCTTAAAGGGTCATAAATAAAGTCAGAAATGCAGTATGGTTATTACACTTGTCAAAGATCATCTATAAGTCAGGCAAGCTCTGCTGTTTTTAGGGATCAGTTGCAAAAACTGAAATCAAAATGTGACAGAAAAATGTTATTCTCCCCAAAGTTTTAGACTAAGCTTAATGTTAGCTTTGATCTTATTTACGTGCTACTTTTGGTTTTCGAGCCACCAGTTGAATATCCCTGCTCCATCGCCTCACTAATAAGAGTAGTCCGTTGTCCTACGGGCTCTGCTGCATTTGAACGTATCGCGACTCTTATATTATTCGCCGGTGGACATAACTCAGGCCTGCGGCAATTTAAACTCAAATAACCGCCGTGGAAGTCTACCTAGACCCTGCGAGGACGGACACTGTCACCCCAGAAGAGGACAGCGTATTCTGAAAAGTAGACGTTAAAGGGAGCGTGGAGATTATTCACGTCGCCTTTTTGGTGAGTTTGAGGACTTGGCCAAGCGGGCGATGTCAAGATGTAGCATTCTAAGCTAGGACCGCATTATTGTGCTATTTAAGTTGTTAAAGTATATAAACATGGCTCAAATAATTTCATGTTGTACTCACTAGTTAATTTGAAGCACGGTCAGTGTACTTTTATAACTACATATTGGAATAACAGAGGGTTTCAGTTTCCGGGGCGTGACCATCATGAATTCGCTAAGTAGAATGCAGCTGCTTCCTACTGAAGTTAAGCTAACCTCAAGTTAATTTACCGCTATTTTTATCTCCTACGTTAAATCAAGTTGACCAAACTACCAGCTCTCAGATAAGTATTTATGTCGTAGTGTCTTTATTATTGTGATTTGAGTTTGCACGCAGTGGTGACGACCTGTACTGCATCCTAATTAAAAAGTACAGTATTCCTATTTTTTTGCTCAAGTTATGTGGCAACCAAAACATTAAAAACAATGCACATATGTATACTGTATAATTCAGTAGTTCAGTCCTGTCACGTCTCAGGCATGCCTCTCCAAAGCATCTGGCCCTTGTGTGGGAGCTTTTGTATGGACTGAGTGAGAGCCGTCGCCATGGGCAACGAGGACAGCCTGGAGGACGTGTTTGTGGCTGTCCTACGGCCCAAGAGTCAGGTCAGCCTGAGCTCGAAGGAGTACCGAGCCAAAGCCTATGAGGTATGCATGCAACTCAGTGTTTAATGGTTGTTAGGGGAGGGGAATGTGCTACAACAATCCAGGAAATTGTCAAGAAATGCATGTGTGTTTACCACGTCAAGATTCTTCTGAGTGAAATGCCCTTGGAGGGGAAGGAAAAGAAAAGGAAGAAAGTCCTCCTGACGACAAAGATCCAAGCAGCAGGGGACAAATCCAAATCCATTGTAGATTATGTTGCTGAAACCATCAAGCCATTATCTAACAACCAAAGCTTCATTGGTGAGTACATTAAAAACATGAATGGCACATTATTTAGCCAATTTAATTCTCCTTCTTGTTTAGGTAAACGTGTAGTTCACATGCAGAAATTTCCCTTGGATGGCGACAATAAAGTCAAAGAGGTGTCGCTGTTTGTGGTGCCAGTCAATGTTAAAGGTGAATACTTTCATACAGACTAGACCAGGGGTCCCATAACTTTTTTACTGGGGGGCTGCATTGGGTTAAATAAATTTGGCTATCGATGGGAAAATGCATTTTTAGACAACATGATTTGCCTGAGCGGCTAGGAGACACCGAGAGTAACAAGCGGTAGAAAATGGATTAGAAAGGACAGATTTAAAAAAAATTATAATTTAACAACAAAAAAAAACACGTTTTTTTATTTTTTTTAACTTGGGACTTCCTGCGGGCCGGATTTTGGACGCTTGGGCTGTAGTTTGGGGACCCCTGGACGAGACGAAGGGTCTTCAACATTCTCCAGGCCAAGGACCCCCAAACTGATGAAACAGTATATCTTGTCCAAATTATGATTGTAGCAGTAGCAGTAGAATGAAAAAATAAGTTGACTTTTTATGCTTAATTGTGTTTCACGGTAAAAGACAAGCGGTATATTATACCATATCCAAGTGTATTTACAATCCGCAAGGTATGTGAAAGTACAGTCCAAACATCACAAAATGCCACAAATTCTGTCGGCGATTTTTGAATATTTTGCTCTAAATATCTTCGGCAATTTCTGTAGAATCGAGGTCGGATGACGTCAGGATGGGAGCGCTTCTGCACTCTGACCATATCATCAGATCAGTCATACTGGAAATATGCAAAAATTGGAAAGAGATGTGCAGTTTATCATTCACAATCCTTATGTAAGACAAGAACACATTACTTTATGCTTGTCTTTTTTTATGCATTCGAAATTGTAAAGAAATAGCTAACAATTGAGACAACAGATTAAGGGTTGTCCCATAAAACATCCAGAAACCGCCAACAATATTCCATTTACATGTCATGACCTGAATATTGACAAAATATGAGTGATATTGTTATTATAAGCGCTAACGCAGACAGCCTATTTTAGTGGCACATGGATAGCAGTGAGCTAATGCTAGTTTACGCTGCTGCTGTTGACACACTGAGCCGGCGGCTGCTTTTGCTTTGTCTCAGACTTGCTAAAAGTAAATTCTAGATTATAACTCATGCATCGCTCACCTGGTAGTAGACACATGTGGCCTGGACCGAGAGGCTGGTCGACTTTGACATCCCCCAAGATGGCAAAAAAGGCACAAAGAGACGCTAGTTCCAGTATGGTGGAAAAACAAGTTGACTTAATATGCTTAATTGTGTTTTATTGTATTCAATAAACAATATCCAATTGTATTTACAATCCGCAAAGTATGTGAAAATACCGTCTAAACATCACAAAATCCCACAAATTCAGTTGGCCATTTTGAATATTCCACTCCATAAAAAGAAAACGTAAATGCCTTACTTACCTATCAAGGAGGAAATTAGCAAGTTTGGCGTCAGATGAAAAAATCTTCTCTGCCTTCAATCATCTCCATCTTTCAAAGGCATCCCTGATACAAATCCTCGTTTTGTTCCTGGCTTTGTCATGAATAAATTGAGAATCGTAACAACGCCTTTTAGATTTACTAAGGTCTGACATGTTTAGTACGGTAACTTTAGCAGTGGCAGTAGCTCGACGCAGATGGCGGTGCCTAACCGGCAACCTGGATGTAACACACTCACAGACATTCTAATTGGGTAAACTTTGGAGGGCGGGGCCTCGAAATGAAAACAATAACAAGATTTCGGGGCTGTAAATCTAATTTTGAAATGAGCATATCCCAGCTGAACTACTGTTATAGAGGTATTCGGAAAGAACATGATTGATATATCAGGGCCATTTAATGACATGCAATTCTTACATATGGCTCGTTTTAATACTGTAGGCATGCCTGCCACTGCCCTCTGCAGCCCACATTGTGTAATTACAGTTGACTACACAATATTACCATCGCTACAGTATATTCTTTCATAACCTGTTCTGATTGATAGTCCGCATTTGCAAAATGTTTAATCGGCTGAGTATTACATTTTATTAATAAATAGGTAGAGAAGGTTAGAACATTGTCATGCAGAGATATGAATCCCATTAACTTGCACTACTTTTCAGAAGTTTGGGGCAATAATTACATAAGCACACTATATCCATTCATCACCCTGCAGAAGAAATCAATAAAGGTCATTTATAAGGCAGGATGAAGGGATCACACAAATAAATGTTTCTTGCATTTAAAACTATTGAAATTTAAAGATCTTGTGGAACTACAAACAGTACAAATTACATTTAAAGCAAAATAAAGTATAAAGTTGGTAAAGGATTATTGATAATATGTTATTAAGACCGGTAAATGTATCATTGTACACAATAATAATGATAAGAAAGCTAGTGATTTGATTTATAAATAAGGGTTGGGAGTAAATATGTTTCACTTCTTCCCATTCCTTTTTGAATATCAATCAATCAATGTTTATTTATATAGCCCTAAATCACAAGTGTCTCAAAGGTCTGCACAAGCCACAACGACATCCTCGGTACAGAGCCCACATAAGCGCAAGGAAAAACTCACCCCAGTGGGACGTCGATGTGAATGACTATGAGAAACCTTGGAGAGGACCGCATTTGTGGGTAACCCCCCCCCTCTAGGGGAGACCGAAAGCAATGGATGTCGAGTGGGTCTGACATAATATGATATGAAAAAAACCTAACCTTACTATAATGTTATCAAGATTATTTCCTTTTTTCCATTATTTTTTATTTTGATTTGTTTTTAACATGTCCAAAATAAACTACTACTACTAGCTTGTGCAACTTGTAAAGTACAGAATATTAGAAACATTTAATCATGTTGAAAAAAAATATCACCTAACATTTTTGACAATCAAAGCATGATCGCAACAATCCACATTTTATGTTATTGTGTGAAACTGCTATCTAAACATGGAAGTATACTGTAGCACCTCTCTAAATGCAAGTGCTCCTAATGTAAAGCAAGAATACAAGAAATGTAGTTTATTTTGCTGCAATTTTGATTAAATATATATATATATATATATATATATATATATATATATATAGTATATATATATATATATATAGTATATATATATATATATATATATATATATATAGTATGTATATATATATATATATAGTATGTCCATACTCAATGCTCTGCATTGAGTATGGACATACTGAAACAGTTAGCAGTAGCTGATAATTTTTTGTGATCAGTATTGTAAGGCATTGACAGAAATTGGCCAATAATGATCAATAGCTGATTGATTGGAACACAGTGGTATCTTTTTCTCCGTGCACAGCCACCTTTCTCGACTCAAGGTACATGACGTCAACGTATTTACATCATCAATGATGTCGACAAACCGTCCCAGCCCTATTATAAAGACATTTAAATTTGTGGAACAATTAAATATATTTAAAAAAAGGTCAATCAACCCAAAAAATTGCAACCACCCTGCAGTACCTCTCTCAGAGCATTTGTTTCAATATTTTTTCTCATTTTATAATTATTATAATTTTTTTTACAGATAACAGCAAACCCATCCACAACGCTAACAGCCCAAGCTTCTACTGCCTGCAGGACATCATGAGGGTGTGCAGCGAAACCAGCGTCCACTTCTGCTCTATCACCTCCAGGATGCTCCTGGCCTTAGACAAGTGAGGATGGATTAAAAACGCATGTTTACCCGTGAATTAATACTTCCTGTATGACACCCTGTGATGTCTTTGTACCTGACAGAGGTGGAAGGATTCAATGGTAACAGTTTAGTTTTATTGCCACTCTTAAATCATACAGTACATTTCCATGCACTAAATTAGTCTGATTTCTCAAATATTTCTTAATCCTATGAAAACATCTTAATCTGATTGTTTTCGGCGTATGAAAACACCTAGATAAGTTATTTGAAACCAGTTTTCTCTGGCATGTAGGTGCTATCACTGATCCAGTCTCCGAGGAGGACAGACACACTGTTTTTTGCTACATTTCACAATATTCACAATACTGGTAAATATTCACAAGCAAAAAATAACAAGCCAGTGGGCAGGCGGGAGGTAACTGTTTACACCAAATAGCATACAAAGTAAATACAAAAAAACTGAAATAAGTCATATTTTTAAACATATAATTCAAAAACCTACCCATTTAATAAATGTCAGGATGTTCTCAAAGAAGACACTAAATACGTGACATGATGCCATCACATCCCGGCCGGAGGACATACTGGTGGAGAAAAACTGAAACAGCCTCATCTTGACACTAAAACTTGAAATTATTACATAGTAGACAATAATTAATAGTTTTAATTCACATAACTTCAAGACAGCATCTTAATTAATTCAGATCATCCACAGCAACATTGTTGTTTATACTTGTGTGTAGTCCAAATACAACAATTAAAACAATACCATCGCCATGTAAATCAGTTATCGGTTAAATCCTAAACTTGAAAGCTACTTGCTCTTCCATGTAGAATTCCAGAAATTAGTTTTTTTGTTAAGCTATGTGTAAATTTCCATTACCACATAGCTAAACAAGCTGAAACGACCACAATCCTCCCTAGTGTTTAAGACGCACACAGTGCCCCACAGTCGCTTTAGAGAGAGCATGGAAACAGGGACTTCACATGTAGCTGTGAAAATAGAAGAAACCAAATAATTTGAGAAATCAGACTAATTGTTGTGCATGGAAAAGTACTGATAGTTAATGAAATAAGTTGCTTATGCGGATTTAAAATTTTATTTTAAAATACTCCATAGTTCCTGGGCGCCATCCTGGGATTATCCGGTACTATACATCCTAGAAGTGGAATGGTTGAATGATAAGGGGATTATTGTTTTATGTTGCTCATAAATCATGCGTATTTCAAAGGGGCAGTTATTTTCAAATCCTACATCAAATTCAGTGGAAACTTCCTGGGTACCACCCTGGGATTTTCTATCCATCCATCCATCTAGTACACCCTAAAAGTGGAATTTTTGAATAGTAGTAATAGAGGGATTCATTTTTTTGTGTTGCTCCAAAATTGTTTAAAATAATCACATTTGGGAATTTCAGAAGAGCTCTTATTCTAAAATCTTCTATCAAAATCAGTGAAAACTTCCTGACTACCACCATGTGATTGTCCAGTAGATCCCAGAAGTGGAATTGTTCAATAATAAAGTATTTTTTTGAATGTCACGCTAAAATTGGAAATACTCCATCCTTCCTGGGATTATCCGGTACTATACATCCTAGAAGTGGAATGGTTGAATGATAATAAGGGGATTATTGTTTTATGTTGCTCATAAATCGGAGGACATATTAATCAAATGTGCCTATTTCAAAGGGGCAGTTAATTTCAAATCCTACATCAAATTCAGTGGAAACTTCCTGGGTACCACACTGGGATTTTCTAGTACACCCTAAAAGTGGAATTTTTGAATAATAATAGAGGGATTAATTCTTTTGTGTTGCTCCAAAATTATATATACCGGGTACACAGCACAATTGTTTGGCCATAAAACTACTTGGGCCTAAATCAATTGTCTTGAATTATTTTGATTATTTTAGTGGTGTATTTAAAATGTTGTCATTACTTTTGACTGTTATCCAACATATCTTGCCTTAATTCTGATCCTTCTACAGGTGGTTAGCTGAGCAGCACAGCGTGCCACACGCTATCCCTGCCCTGTTCCGACCAGCACCCGTGGAGCGGGTGAAGACCAACGTCAGCAACCCGGCGTACGGCAGCGAGGGCAAACTCAGCGATGAAGGCTTATACATGGGCTACACGGCACTGGAGATCAAGAGCAGGATGATGTCCCTCGAGAAGGCGGACATGTGCGTCCTGAATCCCCTTTATGGCTCTGATCTGCAGTACACTAACCGGGTGAGACGAGGTTGAGCCACGTCTACTCCCAGAAGCCACTTACTATACAAATGGTATGTCTGCAGGTAGACAAAGTTATCATCAACCCATATTTTGGGCTCGGAGCACCAGACTACTCCAAAATCCAGATCCCGACCAGGGAAAAGTGGCAACATGGCGCCAACTGCACAGCAGAAGACAAGTGAGGACTCTTGACAACATTTTTCAACAGAAGAGTGTCTTTACCCATGTTCCTGTGTCTTCACAGGGAGCGTCAGTGGGTGGAAGACTTCCCACTCCACCGCAGTGCTTGCGAGGGAGACACAGAGCTCCTCTCCAAGCTTTTAGACAGCGGCTTCTCAGTCAAGCAGCTGGACAGCGACCACTGGGCCCCTGTCCACTATGCCTGCTGGTGAGACCTGACAAAAGCCTTTCCTAAAAACTCACTAAATTTTGTGTTGACACTTTTGGAGCGTTCCCCTGTTTAGGCACGGCAAAGTTGAGGCGACCAAGCTGTTGCTGGACAAAGGCAAATGCAATCCAAACCTGCTGAATGGACAGCTCAGCTCCCCTCTGCACTTTGCTGCCAGGGGAGGGCATGCTGAGATTGTGCAACTCTTGCTGCAACACCCTGAGATTGATCGGGTAGGAAATGTGATATTTTGTTATGTTAGATTATGTTAGATAGGGACGGCGTGGCGCAGTGGAAGAGTGGCCGTGCGCGACCCGAGGGTCCCTGGTTCAATCCCCACCTAGTACCAACCTCGTCATGTCCGTTGTGTCCTGAGCAAGACACTTCACCCTTGCTCCTGATGGGTGCTGGTTAGCGCCTTGCATGGCAGCTCCCTCCATCAGTGTGTGAATGTGTGTGTGAATGGGTAAATGTGGAAGTAGTGTCAAAGCGCTTTGAGTACCTTGAAGGTAGAAAAGCGCTATACAAGTACAACCCATTTATCATTTATCATTTATTAGATTACAATTCATGTGGTTGGTTACTTATCCTTAATGTTCAAAAATGTCCAGTATTTCGTGGTCGTTCATTTATTTGGGGCAGAGCGCCACAATCGCCCTCACCCTTAAACACAATTCAATGGGATTGAATGTATTTTGTCGCCGGTATGCACTGTAACTCGGCTTTTTATCACACTTTATACCAGTGTTGATTTTGACAGCAGTTTTTAATTTAGTCATAGTCTTTTGATGAAAACTGATTTTCTGACTTATATGAGCCCGTATACACATTTTGTTATAAGTTGCAATTATTTTACCTTGGGGTTAATCAGTTACCCACCTCTTCTAAAGTTTTACATATTATTGTAGCGACTATCTTTTCAAACAAAGTGCAGCACAAATTTCCCTAAGTCACTGCGCATATCGATCTTATTTTTCACTTTCTTCCTGACTCAACTATTTTTAAATTTTTTTTTCGCCTGTGTTCAGTTTTCGGGGACACATTAATGACAGGCTAACAATCCTCTGCGGTTTGCTCGAAACATGAGAAAAAAGTCCCTCATACTGATTTGTGATTAACGCGGTAACGCATTAACTATGAATTTCAATAACGGCACTAATTTTTTTAACGGGCGATTAACGCACACGTGTCCATTTTGACCCTCGGGGAGTGCCGTAGCGGGGGAACTTGGCTGCAGTTTACTTGTTATTCATGAGCCACAAACGAGCAGAATTGGACACAGGAAAGTCGTCTACCTTATCGAAATATCAGGTTTAAAGCCATGGCATGTTGTTCTCCCGACAAGAAAGGACTTTTTTGCTGTGAGAAGAGGCAACATCCCTGCAGCAAACGCCGGCTGCTTGCGTCGTTCAGGTGGGTGGTGCTTCACTTCCGTCTTCAGATTACGGTTAAGGTGCAGTGATGACATAACGTTTAGATTGTTAATGTGACTGTTTTAGTAAGTAAGATGACATAAAAGTTTAACAGAAATGAAAGACGGTCGGCAGGAGGTCAAAAGGAGACTTTTGTATTGCAAACACCAAAAATGTCAAGACACTTTCTCAAACAAATCACACACTTTTCCGGCTTCAAAATAAAAGCGCTACGCTATACATCCGGTTGAACTGCATTTGCAAAATTAAAATGTCTTACATTACGATCATGCTTTGTCACTAGGGGTGGGCAACGGATCTGGTACTTTTTTGGCACCCACCAAAACCAGCTGGTACTACCGGGCACCGATTCACAAAGATCCAGCGGTGCCATGTTTCGATGCCTGGGTTGGCGTGACGTCACATCTGTTTAAATTAGCACTTGCGAGTGGCGAGTACTTGCTAGCACTTGAGCAGACATTTCGAAGCGAACATGCTTTTAGTAATCGTGCAACCCATCAATGTTTCATGACAAAAACCCAACCATGCCAAATAGAAAATGCTCTCAAGTGTGGCTCGTCTTTTCCAAATGTGATGCTGATTACGCTCGCCGCAGTATTTTTGACGTAAAAATCAAGGCAAGTGGCGGGAATACTTCCAATCTGAGGAAGCACCTGGTTAAACAGGATTTTTCTCGTGGCTGAATAGTGCAGCCAAGTTAGACGTATTTTTGGGGAAAGTTTGTTGAAAGAGCCCGCATGTCCTTAAAGCGCTGAATATTTTGACACTCGAACAGGATCAATTGGATGATTGGGAGTTACAGATGACAAAAAAACGGAGCGGAAGAGGAATAAGAAGAATAAATAGATGAAAAACGGTGCAGAATAACACACAATTAAAGATGTTTTAAAAAGTAATTTACACAAGCATAATGTATTTAAAACACTTTATCATTCATCAAATTATTATGCTTTGACCTAAAATACTGGTAAAATTGTTGAACGATGTATTGCATCAAAAATGTGAGTACTTTTGCAGTTAATTAACCAACATTTTCCATCCATCCATTTTCTACCGCTTTTCCCTTTCGGGGTCTCGGGGGGTGCTGGAGCCTATACCAGGTGCATTCGGACAAGTCGCCACCTCATCGCACGGCCAACACAGATAGACAGACAACATTCACACTCACATTCACACGCAAGGGCCAATTTTATTGAATGTCATTTATGACACAAGAAGCACACAGTCTATTGGTAGAAAAATGAGAGTAAAAGGTAAACGAAATGATAAAAAAATGTTTTAACTGGAAAAACTTATTTGTTTTTTACATTGCTACTTTTATTTATATTTATTGTTATTACTGATATTATTTTACTTATTGTGGCTTATTTGTTACTAATTTATATCAGTTCTTCTTTTAAACTATAATTAAAGTTGAGGTTTGGTGGTACAATACTCATGTTTTTTAATTAATGAATATTCGTGTTATTAATCATAATTACAATATCAACCGAAATAATCGTGATTATTATTTTTGCCATAATCGTCCTGCCCTAGTATATTATACATTGCCAATCACACCTATGCTCATAAAATGAGAATGAAAGTGTGGCAGAACTCCACTTAACAACACACCTCATACGTGCCTTGTTTGCCAAAGAATAAGATTTAGCAGAAATTGTCTTTAGAGATTTTGTCGCTCCATTTGGTGAGTAAAGGGACATATTAAAAGTGAGAGAGAGAGAGAGAGAGAGGTGTACCTTGCGTCATGCATTTATTCGGTAATCAAACACAAGCGGTCACGGAAGCATTCCTTGCATAAGTGAAAGCTGAGTTCCGCCACTACACGTCCAGGGATTGTGCATTACCATAGCGTGGAGAAAACCTACAGAAACGTGCAAACCAACCTTTATATCAATCTATAAGTGCTAAGAAAACTCAACTTAGAGACACTCTTGTTGTTTAGAAACACTATAAACACCACTGTTTATTTATTTAACCAAGAAAGCAGAATATTTTTTAATGAGCCAGTTGCACATTGTATAAATAAAAAAACAAATGGAAAAATAGAGCAAAAAGACAAAAATGAAAGGCGTAATGAAAAAAGACAGAACTGTTGATAGTAATAACAAATACACACATTTGTCTATAAATATGTGTTAGCCTTATTATTAGCCTTTTTTTCATTACAAATTATATATTGACGTCACACTACCGCTATATTGAAAGAATACTAAGAACAATATGTTTTGTTTAATATACTTGAAAGCTCCACGCCACGGCTGTTTTTTAGAATGTAAAATAGTTGACTTATTTATGATCATATTTATAAGCACAGTATTGTTTATTTTTCTACAGTGTGAGGCTATAAGCCACTGTTCTTTTTTAATGTACCGTATTGTAACCTTTTGGCAGCTGATAGTGCAGTTTGAATTCTGTGCAAAAAGATGTAGCACAGTGATCTTAAACTCTTGTCACCTTTAAACAGTTTTAACTAGGGATGATGTTTGTTAAGAAATTATCGATTTCGATGCCATTATCGAATCCTCTTTTCGAACCGATTCCTTATCGATTATCTTATCGAATCCAGATAGGTTGTTGTATATGGAAATAAAAAACAATACTTGGTTTAACAAAAGCTCACTTTTATTTTTTTAAGAAAAAAATAAAACAGAGCAAACACTGCCCCGGTCACTATGGCTGTCATGAATGTCATCATCTGAAATAGGATAACATTAACATTATCTTAATTCACATTTTGCAAGCACTAGTTTATTAGACAGACCTGCAAACCCTGAAGTGGTGTAGGCTACAAGATACCGTTTACGTTATCAGACACAAACAAAAAGGCTAACGTTAACATTACCGTTAGCCACTGACTATGCTTAGGTAACGTTAGTCTAGCTAACATTACTGCAGTCCTGGTTGACATAAGAGGTAATGTTATTTTAGCCTAAAGGCTACAAGTGAGCAGATATGGAAATTAACCGGCAACAGTTAACGTTAGTTACTGACCGGCACTATCACTGGGACTGCAGGTTGAAGCAGAGGAAGAGGGGCGTGCTTTGTCTTCTCTGTCGCTGCTTCTCCATGTGTCGAAGACACAACACGTTTCTCTAACCTTCAGGTTATGTACGGCCTGAACATGTTTCAACATGTTTGTTGTACTGCTCCCCTTACAGGAAAGCGAAGCCTGGCAATAATTGCAGATAGCGGTTTCCTCGTCGTATTTCTTAGTAAAGTCAAGCCATGCCTTGGAGCGTTTTTTCCGGTCCGTTGTTGTTGCTGCTTCTGTATCTGCCGCCGAATGACTGAGCTACGTCATTCCTGTGACTTTGGGATTCGTTCCCAGGGATTCCAATAAAGAACCAAATATTTTTCTTTACTATATGGCTTCGATAACGGGAACCGTTTCTCAAAAAGGGATTCGAATCCATGGAATCGTTTTTTTTCTTATCGAACAATCGGGACAACCGGTTTTCCAACATCATCCCTAGTTTTAACTAAGTAGTGAATTTAAAAGTACATGAGTTCAGTTTTTTTCTTTATTGTATCTAAGATCGTGGAAGTTCATAAGTATCGATATCGACTACAGAAATGTTGGTATCATGAAAACCCTAATTAGGAGTTACCTGCAACGTTTCTGCTGATGGTATTCCCAACTGTCCATCTTAATAAGAGCTTTGTTTTTTTTTTGTATGTCCAAACAGTGAGGATAAATTCTAATCAAGGTAGTGTACATGAAGTTGTAACTTATGTAACCTCTCATTATATTGAATTAGCACATTGAAGACCAGCAGAAGCGATCGCCGATGCAAGTGTGCCAGGAGAACAAACAGAACGAGTGGGAGGAGACGGTGAAGCTTTTGCAGCAGGCCAGCAGCAAACCTGTGAGTAACACTGGAGTTTGTAACCCACCACAGCAGGGCGCTTTCTGTAGTAAGTTCACTGGAAAGTTGAAAGTGTTTTTGGTTTGTGCCGTACAGTACGAGAAGGTGCGCATCTACCGCATGGACGGCTCGTATCGCTCCGTGGAGCTGAAGCACGGCAACAACACCACGGTGCAGCAGATCATGGAGGGCATGCGTCTTTCCCAAGACACTCAGCAGTACTTCACCATCTGGATCTGCTCGGAGAACCTCCGTGAGTCACGCTTTTTTTTTTTTTAACTTTGATGCCTCGGAATCGCTGTGTCGCTGATAACAAACATGCACACAGACCTGCAGCTGAAGCCGTATCACAAGCCCCTGCAGCACCTGCGCATCTGGACTGAGATAGTGACGGATCTGACGGTGCTGGACCCTCAGAGGGAGACGCCCCAACTCTTCCTCCGGCGGGACGTTCGCCTGCCTCTAGAGATTGAGAAGAAGGTAACTTGCATTTAGGGATGGGTACCGACCAAATCCTGCCAGCACTACCGGGCACCGATTTACGTAAAGGTGGCACTGGGAGCAAGGTGGGTGATGTGTCTTGTTCAAGGACACAACGGCAGTGACTAAGATGGCAGAAGCTGGAATGAAATCAGGAACTCTCAAGTTTCTGGGTGGCCACTCTACCCGCTGAGCCACTCCGCTCCACTAAATCCAACGGTGTTATGTTACGGTACCTTGGTTGCGCGTGACGTCACGGCCTGTTGATCTTCGCGCTTTGGCACTTGGCGATCACTTCAGCAGCACTGAGAGCGGACTCAGCCGAAACACCTCAAGATAATGATAACAAATGCTAACAAAGAAAGTGACAAAAAGCACTCCAACACAAGTAAAGTAAGGCCCCACTTTTCTAAAAATGGTCCAGCTTGATGCTAATACACATTGGCTTTGCTATCGACACATTACTGATGAGCATTAGTGATTTTACATTGCGATTTTAATACCTCCAAATTTGTTAACGAAAACTACAAATAAGATGCTCGCTACATTCAAACAGCTGGTGCGTAATATTAACTCAATACTTACAGTTTTTAACACTTTTTAGGAAGCAACCAAAATTAGATCCAGCAAGACTGAACTGATTGGCCAACACATCATTAACTATTGACTACTGCCATCTAACGTCTCGGACTTGCAACTGTAACGGAGACTCAGAGATCCATCCAACCATCTATTTGCTGTCAAAATTGAACAAGAAATAACAACTGGACAGCAGTTATCAGAATAGGCTCATTTTTGAATGTTTGCAATAAAAATGTGATTTTATTATTAAAAACAATATATTTTAACACACACAAAAATACCAACATTTGGAACCGTTGAGTACCGGTATCGATTCTCATGTACGATCAGTTCAAATGTGAATGCTACCCATCTCTATTTGCATTTAAGATAATCAACTATTGTCATGAATCTTCATTCTTCATTTTAGCAAGACATTTTTGAACTGTTTGCAGGGGCATCCATCCCTGGCTAAATAAGTGGTCTTAGCAGAATTTGATTCGGTATTCAATTACATGCATGTTTTGGACCCAATTAACAGTTATTTTGACAGCAAAACACATTTAATTTAATCCAAACAAATTCTCAAACATTTCTCCCACTGTGGATAAAACCAGTACGTTAAGATAAGACCAGTGCTGCTCGCTGCAGGAAACAGTGACAATGTGGACGAAAATTTGCTGCGATTATCCTTCAATCAATCAAAGTGTACTTATATAGCCCTAAATCACGAGTGTCTCAAAGGGCTGCACAAGCCACAACAATATATCTGCTCAGATCCCACATCAGGGCAAGACAAAACTCAACCCAATGGGATGACAATGAGAAACCTTGGAGGGGACCGCAGATGTGGGGGGACCCCCCACATCTGCATCCTGTCAGTAAGATGGGAGTTAAACCAAGACAAGGCTAAGTCTGACATACCAATGCGTGTTTTGATACGCTCTAATAAAATATTATGATCGACGGTATCGAAAGCAGCGCTAAGATCAAGAAGCAGCAACATGGATGACGCATCAGCATCCATCGTTAACAATAGATCATTAGTCATTTTTGCAAGGGCTGTCTCCGTAAAGTGATTTGCCCTGAAACCGGATTGAAAGGGCTCACAGAGATTGTTAGATGCAAGGTGTTCATTTAGCTGCTGTACAACAATTTGTTCGAGGATTTTCGAAATAAACGGAAGGTGGGACACCGGCCGGTAGTTTACCATGAGGTCAGGATCGAGGTTAGGTCTTTTGAGCAGAGGATAAATAACCGCTTTTTTGAATGCGAGGTGAACAGTGCCAGAAGAAAGTGATAAGTTTATAATATTTACATCTGATGGTCCTAATATTACAAACAGTTCCTTGATATGTTTCCCAGGAAGTGGGTCAAGTAAACATGGTGTTTGTTTTATCCCATTTACATGCCCTTGGAGTTCCCCTAATGTTATTTCATCAAAAAGAGAGAGACTAATCTCCCTTCTAATGAGTTAAATGTTCTTATTAAAGAAATTCATAAAGTCATCTGCCGAGTGGGTGGCGCTACTGGGAGGAGTCCCTGATATTCAGCTGGGAACGACTAAAACAATAAATAAACACAAGACATATATAACTATTAGCCACAACACAAGCAGGCTTATATTTAATATGCCACAAGTGAATCCCGCATAACAAACACCTCCCCCCTCCCGTCCATATAACCCGCCAATACAACTCAAACACCTGCACAACACACTCAATCCCACAGCCCAAAGTGCAGTTCACCTCCCCAAAGTTAATACAGCACATATATTTCCCCAAAGTCCCTAAAGTTATGTACGTGACATGCACATAGCGGCATGCACGTACGGGCAAGCGATTAAATGTTTGGAAGCCGCAGCGTACTCACGGTACCGCGCAGTCCAACTCAAAAGTCCTCCTGGTAAAGTGTCTGTTCGTCCCGGTTCTCCACAGGCCAATGGTAAGTCCACAAAAACGGTAAAAAATTAGGATTCCTTCCATGCAGTGGCTCCGTAGCAAAAACGCTGTGGCTGACAGGTGCTCCAGGTGGCGAGTGACGTCAATTTCCGCTTCCGCCCGGTCTGATAGCACCGGATGCCTTTTATATCCCCACATTCTATTAAGTTACATTTTTAATATTAGCATGATTATTGAATACGCCTGTAACAGTTCATAATATTAGGTAAAAGGATGACATAATAAATACATATATATATATACACACACACACTTCTTTTCCCAGTTGAGCACAAGTTAATTGTGACTGGCAATATTTATTATATATATACACATTGATGGACCCCTGTGGCCATTACATTCTGAACAAATATTTAGGATTGTTTTTGTTGGGGCGGATGAGATTTGAGTAGTAATTAGCTTTAGCTAAGGTAAGCATGCATTTATAAGTTATTAAACTATCACTCCATGCTTGATGAAAAACCTCAAGTTTAGTCGCGAGCCATTTGCGTTCCAGCTTTCTACATCATAGTTTAAGAGCTCTAGTTTCTTCTGTAAACCATGGGGTACGCCTTTTAGGGGCCTTTTTAGCTTTAGCGGTGTTACACTATCAATGGTGTCGCACAGGGCGTCGTTAAAGTTGTTCGTGAGGTTATCAATAGAGCCCACATAATTTGGGAATGGCGCCATTATCAAAGGCACTAGGCCAGCAAGAGTCATTGTTGTGACAGCATTAATGTTGCGGCTGCTAAAGCAGTTATTATTATTATTTGCTTGTTGACAATGAGTCAGAACTTCGAATTTTATAAGGTAATGATCGGACATTACTTTAGTATACGGGAGTATCATAACTTTGGAGGTGGTGACACCCCTGACAAGCACTAGATCTATCGTATTACCGTTGCGATGCGTGGGTTCATTCATTATTTGTGTAAGACCACAGCTATCGATTATAGTCTGGAGCACCACGCACGGAGGGTCAGATGGGGTATTCATATGGATATTAAAGTCCCCCATTATAATTATATTGTCGGCGTGCGTCACTAGATCAGCGACAAACTCTGAGAATTCACTGATAAAGTCCGAATAGGGCCCAGGGGGCCAGTAGATAACAGCCAGGTAGAGAGGCAGCGGTGCGACAGACCTCATAGTAAGCACCTCAAATGATTTATATTTATTACTTAGGTTAGGGGTAAGGTTAAGGTTTTCATTGTATATTAGTGTGACCCCCCCCCCACCACTTTTAAGGGGACGGGCAATATGCGCATTTGTATAGTTAGGAGGAGATGCCTCGTTCAGCGCAAAAAAATTGTCCGGTTTGAGCCAGGTTTCGCTGAGACCAATAAAGTTAAGATTGTTGTCTGTAATGACCTCATTAACTAATAAAGTTTTGGGAGACAATTATCTTTAGTTTAAAAAGCCCATATTATAGGTAGTGGGCTGTTTTGAGGAATTTTTGTTAAAGTTATCCGTAGTAGTAATATTAATAATGTTGCGTTTATTTTGCGTAGTGCGCTTTGAATAATTTCGACCATATCTAGGAATTGATATAACGGGAATCTTCAGATTGTTTGCTTGGTGCTGCGATACACTGAACGCGTCATAATTTGCCACCTCAGTAGAATGCATGTCCACCTCTGGCACAGTCACTGACTCACTTTAGAAAAAACATTATGTGAGTTGTGTATTATTCTAGGAGAAATGCTACGTGTGCACGGATTTTCCAGCCTGGCGCTGGCTAGTTCTAGCGTAACTGACTCCTCACCCGGACTAATAGACACTATAATTGCTTGTGACTGGGCTTGCTCTAGTGTAGTTAATCAAGTGTGACTCAAACAATAATCTATGTTCCTAAACAGGATGATGGCGCCTTCCTGGTTAGGGTGAAGGCTGTCCCTCATCAACAAGCCCGGTTTGCCCCAGAAAGAGGGCCAATTATCAATAAACGTTGGTCCCTGTTCTCTACAAAAACTAGCCAGCCACTTGTTAAGCGAGACTAATCTGCTATATCTCTCATCATTGCCTCTCGCTGGCAGAGGGCCAGGGACAAGTACTCGATGCCTGGGCATTTTTCTCGCAAGATTACAAGTCCTAGCTATGTTCCTCTTTGTAATCTCTGACTGTCTCATTCTAGTGTCATTGAGCCAACGTGTACAACTATGTTCGTATAGCTAGTGGTGCGATTAGCCTGTTGTATGTGTTTACTTGGCCTGTTGCGAGTTAGCTCCCTAAGATTAGCTTCAATGTCAGGTGCTCTGGCCCCGGGAATACACTTAATTGTGGCTGGTTTGCTAAGCTTTATGTTTCGGGTGATGAAGTCCCCTATGACTAAAGTGTGGTGCCCGATAGACTGGGGTGTAGGACTAGCTAAAGGGCTAAATCTATTATGCGTCTCAACCGGTTCACTGTTGCTTATAGGCCGCTTAGGGCTGCTATAGGCTGGGCTAGTTAGCTCGCTACAGCTAACGCTAGCAGATGTGTCCGCAACGTCTAAAGTTACGAGATTACTCTGCTCTAACTGGCGGACACGGCCCTTTAGCAGAGCCAACCTATCCATGAGAACGGTGCACGAAGAGCAGGAAGCCATACTCAAGGTATTTCTTTCACCGAGTTAAGTTCTTGCTGTCTTCAGGGAAGTGGTTGCGACATGTGGGAGCAGATTCCTTCATACCGACGCCGCCTTCTCCGCGCGAGCTTCGTTAGCTTAGCAGCTAGCTAGCTAGCTAAGAGAGGGGCGGTGAGACAGAGATCGGGTGATTTGCAAGTTAAATAAGACTACTAAGTATGTTTGGGAAGTAGTAAAGAAAGCTGTAAAACACTTAGAAGCACACAGAACGATACTTAGCTTTCTCGCAACAGCGACAGCGAGCAGTCACTTATCCTTAACAGTGACGGAGCAGGAAGGGGCCCCGTCATTCTTTAATTGATATTGTGGTAGCCGTTTTGGGAAGGCCCCTACCCGGTGCGCGAAACACCAGCAGAGTGGAAGCTGTTCTAGCTGCGAATCCTGCATTTCACCTTCCTGTCCCAGGTGGAGGATCCGCTGGCCATCCTCATCCTCTTCGACGAGGCTCGCCACTCCCTCCTGAAGGGCTTCTTTCCGGCGCCGGACAGCAAACTGATAACGCTGGCTAGCTTCCTGCTGCAGATCATCTATGGCAACTACGAGAGCAAGAAACATAAGCAGGGCTTCCTCAAGTACGGAGACTCCAGTTGTACAATTGTTGCTGTCACAGTAGCACTGCTTTTTAGTAAAGTGCTGTTTCCTAACAGCGAGGAAAACCTGAAGTCCATTGTGCCGATATTAAAGGTGAAAAGCAAAGCGTACCACTGGACCAACAGGATTCTCCATGAGTACAAAGTAAGTTTTCATTAGAAAACCTCTTGTTGTTTAAGCTTTGAGCCTTAATCTATCTGTCGTCCAGGCACTGAGTACCAGCGAGGGCGTGAGCAAGGAGATGCACCACCTGCAGCGACTCTTCCTGCAGAACTGCTGGGACATCCCCACCTACGGAGCAGCCTTCTTCACAGGTCAGGTGTACACCAAGGCCAGCGCCAGCAACCACAAAGTCATCCGCGTCTATGTGGGCATCAACACAAAGGGCCTGCACCTCATGAATATGGAGACCAAGGTATCTTGTCATCTAAATTGAGGTTGTTAGTTTGGACTTTTTATTTGGGGTGGTCAATATTGTTTCGTCTGTGAACCCACAGGCGCTTCTAATCAGTTTAGAGTACGGCACATTCATGTGGCAACTGGGACACGCCGACCAGTATTTCCAAATACACAGCGGTGAGAACAAAATGAATTTCATCGTGCACACAAAACAGGTAACAGTCTCTAAAACGTCCTCTCTCTCCAGTTCTGTTCAACACCAAATTAATTTCAGTGCATCCAGAAAGTAAGACATTCCAATGTGAAACAATTTAAGAACTTTTTGAAATTTATCAAAAATAAGAAACTAAGAAATGACATCGCTTTTTACTCTACACATGGTTGATGCACCTTTGGCAGCAATTACAGCCTGAAGTCTTTGTGTTGTTTAGCCCATTCCTCTTTGCAGCACCTCTAAAGCTCCATCGGGTTGAATGGGAAGCGTCAGTGCACAGCCATTTTTAGATCACTCCAGAGATGTTCAATCGGATTCAAGTCTGGGCTCTGGCTGGGCTACTCAAGGACATTTAACAGAGTTGACTTATAGCCATTCCTTTGATATCTCGGCTGGGTGCTTAGGGTCGTTTTCCTGCTGAAAGATGAACCGTCGCCCCAGTCTGAGTTCAAGAGCGCTCTGAAGCAGGTTTTCATCCAGGATGTCTCTTTACATTGCTGCATTCATATTTCCTATTTCCTATTCATAATTCCTGCTTCTGAAAAGCATCCCCACCATGCTTCACTGTAGGAATTGTATTGGCCTGGTGATGAGCGGTGCCTCGTTTCCTCTAAACATAACACCTGGCATTCACGCCAAAGAGTTCAATCCTTGTCTCATCAGACCAGAGACTTTTGTTTCTCACTGTCAGAGTTTTTCAAGTGCATTTTGGCATAATGAGATGGTTGTCCTTCTGGAAGGTTCTCCTCTCTCCACAGAGGAACGCTGTAGCTCTGACAGAGCGACCATTGGTTTCTTGGTCACTTCCCTGACTAGGGCCCTTCTCGCCCAATCGCTCAGTTTAGACGGCAGGCCAGCGCTAGGAAGAGTCCTGGTGATTTCAAACTTCTTCCATTTACGGATGATGGAGGCCACTGTGCTCATTGGGATCTTCAAGGCAGCAAATATTTTTCTCTACCCTTCCCCAGATTTTTGCCTGGAGACAATCCTGTCTCAGACGTCTACAACCAATTCCTTCGACTTGATGCTTGGTTTGTGCTCTGCCATGCTTTGTTAAGTTTGGGACCTTTTGTACTGTATATAGAAAGATGTGCGCCTTTCCCAAATCAAGTCCAACCACATGAATTTACCATAGGTGGACTTCGGGCTGGGCGATATGGCCTTTTTTTAATATTGCGATATTTTAAGGCCATATCGCGTTACACGATATATATCTCGATATTTTTCCTTAGTCTTGAATGAACACTTGATGCATATAATCACAGCAGTATGATGATTCTATGTGTCTACATTAAAACATTCTTCTTCATACTGCATTAATATATGCTACTTTAAAACTTTCATGCAGAGAAGGAAATCACAACTAAAAAAAATCACTATTTTTTTCATACAGTGTTGATCTGGAAATGTTTGCCTCGACATTTTGATGGTGTGGGCGTGTGGCACCAAACGCAGATGTTGACATGCGGAGTAAGCACTCTTCATTCTCTAGCAGGTGACTTTTCAAATGATGCTACATATTAGCAGTAATGTTACTTTTTATAGCAACGCTTTTGCCCCACACTTGACAAATTACGGTTGTCTGTTCGACATATTCCCACTTGAAGCCAAACCACCGCCAGACGATGGACCCCCTGCTGTTTTTTGGGGGACTTAATTATTCCTTCATTTGTTACCAGATTCGCACCTTCTCTTTCTCGTATTACTGCTGCGCTAGCATCACAGCTAACGTTAACCATGCTGGTACCTCTTTGCTGCGCGAGGGTGTATACGTATGTGACGTATGTCGTGACAGTATGTGACATGTGTAAGAAGGTGCGCTTGTCTGTCTGTGAGAAGGAGACACAGGAAAGAGCGAGGAGAGCCTGTAGTGTAATGCAAGCAGCTAAAAGCAACTGCGTGAGAACCTATAATCGAATATCACGATATAGTAATTTTCTATATCGCACAGAGACAAACCTGCGATATATCGCGTATATCGATATATCGCCCAGCCCTAGGTGGACTTCACTTAAACATTAGGAACATCTGAAGGATGATCAGTTGAAACAGGATACCTCTTAGCTCACTTTTGACTTTCATGGCAAAGACTGTGAATACTTTCGTCCATGGGATTTCTTAGTTTCTTATTTTTAATAACTTTGCAAAATTAGAAAATATATATTTTTTACGTCATCATTTTAGGGTATTGTGTGTTGAATTTTGAAGACAAAAATGAACTTATTCTATTTTGGAATAAGGCTGTAACATAAAATGTGGAAAAAGAAAAGCGCTGTGAATATTTTCCGGATGCACTAACAAAACAAAACACTTATTAACAAAACAAAACACTTATTTAGACTGACGTTTATTTTTGTAATTCCTGACAGGCGGGCCTCATTGTGAAGCTTTTAATGAAGCTGAGCGGACAGATGACTCCCAACGACAAAGGTGCTGCTGCAGACAAATATGCTTACGGCTGATGAATCGTTGGTGCAAGAACATTCAAAGATGACAGCGCTGCCAAAAAGAGATTTCTGTGCTGAAAAAAAAACCTGACTGCAATAATGTAGTAATATCTTGTTTTTTATTTACATTACTGTGTATTTTGACAAATCATGCCTTACTTTTCATGTCTGTGTAAATACGTTTATTTAATAATTGTTTTAATAAACTGAATGCTCTGGTCAATAATTAATACATTTGCTTTAAGTAATGGATTTTCACCAATATATTTCGCTAACTAATATTTAGAAACAAGGCCGCTAGCTTTGTCCATTAAGCTAATACATAAACTACAGGCATTTTTACTCAAACTAGAAAAAGTGTTAGTCTTGATATTGCGTAATTTAATATTATTTTACCTTAATGTTGGACATGTTTGACTGGCGCTAGCAAGTGACACGTACTAGGTAAAGGATATTTGTGTTCGAATTACAACACCGTAGTTCTTCGTGTTAAAAACGTATTTGAATATTTTCTATTTTGAATGTTTTGTTCATTTGGTAAAGTAAACGATGTGACATCATATAGCCCCACATCAGTTCAGACGAAAGCAGCCAATCACAGATGGCGTTGTTTAAGCGACACTGAAACAGCATCCAATCGAGAGCTTCTTTTGTCAGGCGGGGGCGGGACCACCGTTAACAGGTAGGCTTGGAGGGTGAACGACACCAGCGGTCTTATTCCACGACTCGACGTCCTGGATTATCGTAGTGAGATGTTATTACCCCAAAAAAGAAGTGAGCATTAAAATCAGGTTTTCAGTTGAGTTAAAACATGTCGATGTACTTTTATCATATGAGCAGTAAGCTGCTCGTGGACACGGTTGGCAAAATGAACGACAACATAACCTCAGGGGTTCTGGCTGCCTCAGTCATCACTCTGACTTTGGGTTACTTGTACAGCAAAGTACTTCGCAGACAAACTTGTCACAAAGATGTGGTAAGTATACCAAGCATATTGTATCGAAGATATTGTTCTGCAAGATGTGGTACTGTAAAAAACCTGCTTGAATGTTGGACAAAATGTATACTTGTATTTTTTTGTCTGCAGAAATATCCACCTTTCATTCCTTCCAGTGTGCCCTTCCTTGGCCATGCTATTGCTTTTGGGAAAAGTCCTATTGAGTTTTTGGAAAATGCTTATGAGAAAGTAAGTTCACGCTTTTTGTTAAAGAACTGTGTTTAGAAATGTGTCTATTATCTCTCTATGCAGTGTAATAAAAATAATATCCAAACTACGTATTACACAGTTACACCTGCTGTATACAGTATATAATGTTTATCATTCTGCATGTATTTATTAGTAATTAAAAACTTGACTGTCATTCATTGCACTTTTATTACAGTAATATAAATATTAGAACAATCTATACATGAATACTTTTATTGAATATATGATATTGCACATATTTTATATAAAAGATTATTACAATTTATTATGAATACATGTCATTTAACAACAAATATGTGATAAGTTAATTTTAATACAGAAAACATTGAACAATAAAATGATAATAATAATAATATTGTATTTAATTAGTTTGTATTTAATCATACATAACATTTACACATTCTGTGTAATATGTGATCAATTATTCCAATTATTTGATTATACAGAACAATATTCAAATGTATTATAAATACCTTTAAATCATTTTTGTTTACTTAACATAAATATTTAATCATTCTGAAAAATGTATTGCATATTAATGAAATATAATTTTATTTGTTAAATTTAATGATACTTTACAGTAGATTCGACTACGATTCAGCAGCTACGGTTTGGTTAAAAATCGATTATTGATGCATCTTTAATTTATGTATACTGTTGCAGTTTAAAAAAAAAAATTGTTTCATTAAATATATCACTCGCAACTTTAAAAAAACAATTAATTTGGAATAAGAAACAGTTCGATTAATTTTCACATTTATTAAACTAATTAAAATGTGTGTAAAACTGGAACATAAGTGCCCTGTAGTAAAGGAGCTGATTGGATCGCCTCAGTCAGCCAAATTTTAGTACTGTCTGCATTACTTTTTTTACGATAAATAAATCGATTGACGTTTACTAATGGTTTCTATAATCATCCATGTCAGAATTGCAATGCATCTAAAAATCGATTATTTCCCCCACCTCTACTTAACAGTTACACAAACAGTAGACTTGTACTGCCTATGATAATTTTATAGCATATATTTAACTAAACAGAAAATAAATATTAACATTTATTATAAATACACATAATTCCTAATTTTTAAATGTTGATATAATTATTACTGTATGTATAATCTCTTACTAATATATTATTTATTCAATATTTTCCCTAGTGGTTAGAGTGTCCGCCCTGAGATCGGTAGGTCGTGAGTTCAAATCCGAGTCATACCAAAGACTATAAAAATGGGACCCATTACCTCCCTGCTTGGCACTCAGCATCAAGTGGAATTAGGGGTTAAATGACCAAAAATTATTCCCGGGCAGGGCCACCGCTGCTGCTCACTGCTCCCCTCACCTCCCAGGGGGTGATCAAGAGTGATGGGTCAAATGCAGAGAATAATTTCACCACACCTGGTGTGTGTGTGTGTGACAGTCATGGGTACTTTGACTTTTTAAATGTATGATGCATACCAGTTGTGTGTTAAACCAACTTGGCCAATAAATAAATAAATGATAAATGGGTTATACTTGTATAGCGCTTTTCTACCTTCAAGGTACTCAAAGCGCTTTGACAGTATTTCCACATTCACCCATTCACACACTGATGGCGGGAGCTGCCATGCAAGGCGCTAACCAGCAGCTATCAGGAGCAAGGGGTGAAGTGTCTTGCCCAAGGACACAACGGACGTGACTAGGATGGTAGAAGGTGGGGATTGAACCCCGTAACCAGCAACCCTCCGATTGCTGGCACGGCCACTCTACCAACTTCGCCAATAAATTGGGTTCTGTATACTGTAAGCAAGGCAAGGCAATTGTATTTAAAGAGCACAATTAATACACAAGGCAATCCAAAGGCTTTACAGAAAATTTAAAGAAGGCAAAAATAAAATCTGAAAATACAATCATCTTAAAAACAATCTTAATTAAAAATCAATCAAATACTGTAGATAAAATACTTTCACTTTTCATATGCACAATCAATCAATCAATATGCACAATTGTTTTCAGCTTAAATTTGAACATTCTAGATTTTACTGTACTGTACTGTGTATATGATCCTTTTATTAAATATATTTCATTATACAGAAAACAAAAAATTAAATGTATTTGTAAACAGTACAGAACACAATTACAAAATAGTTAATGTATTTTCTGCCATCTATTTTTTTTTGCACTTAATGAAAAGTATACTACAAAACCAGTGAAGTTGGCACTTTGTGTAAATCGTAAATAAAAACAGAATACAATGATTTGCAAATCCTTTTCAACTTATATTCAATTGAATAGACTGCAAAGACAAGATATTTAATGTTTGAACTGAGAAACTTAATTTTTTTTTGCAAATAATCATTAACTTAGAATTTAATGGCAGCAACACATTGCAAAAGTTGTCACAGGGGCATTTTTACCACTGTGTTACATGGCCTTTCCTTTTAACAACACTCATTAAACGTTTGGGAACTGAGGAGACCAATTTTGAAGCTTTTCAGGTGGAATTATTTTCCATTCTTGCTTGATGTACAGCTTAAGTTGTTCAACAGTCTGGGGTCTCCGTTGTGGTATTTTAGGCTTCATAATGCGCCACACATTTTCAATGGGAGACAGGTCTGGACTAGTACCTGCACTCTTTTACTTAGAAGCCACGCTGTTGTAACACGTGCAGAATGTGGCTTAGCATTGTCTTGCTGAAATAAGCAGGGGGGTCCATGAAAAAGACGTTGCTTGGATGGCAACACATGTTGCTCTAAAACCTGTATGTACCTTTCAGCATTAATGGTACCTTCACACATGTGTTAGTTACCCATGTGTTGGGCACTAATACACCCCCATACCATCACAGATGCTGGCTTTTGAACTTTGCGCCTATAACAGTCCGTATCCTTTTTAGTCCAGAGGACACGACGTCCACAGTTTCCAAAAACTATTTGAAATGTAGACTCATCAGACCACAGAACACTTTTCCACTTTTTATCAGTCTATCTTAGATGAGCTCGGGCCCAGCGAAGCCGGCGGCGTTTCTGGGTGTTGTTGATAAATGGCTTTCGCTTTGCATAGCAGAGTTTTAACTTGCACTTACAGATGTAGTGACAAACTGTAGTTACTGAGAGTGGTTTTCTGAAGTGTTCCTGAGCCCATGTGGTGATATCCTTTACACACTGATGTAGCTTTTTGATGCAGTACCGCCTGAGCGATCGAAGGTCACGGCCTTGCCGCTTACGTGCAGTGATTTCTCCAGATTTTCTGAACCTTTCGATGTTACGGACCGTAGATGATGAAATCCCTAAATTCCTTATAGCTCATTGAGAAATGTTGTTTTTGCGCACGCATTTGCTCAAAAAGTGGTGACCCTCGCCCCATCCTTGTTTGTGAATGACTGAGCATTTCATATAAGCTGCTTTTATACCCAATCATGGCACCCACCTGTTTCCAATCAGCTTGTTCACCTGTGGGATGTTCCAAAAATGTGTTTGATGAGCATTCCTCAACTTTCTCGGTCTGTTTGCCACTTGTGCCAGCTTTTTTGAAACATGTTGCAGGCATCAAATTCCAAATGAGCTAATATTTGCAAAAAATAACAATGTTTCCCAGCTTGAACGTTAAGTATCTTGTCTTTGCAGTCTATTCAATTGAATATAGGTGGAAAATGATTTGCAAATCATTGTATTCTGTTTTTATTTACGATTTACACAACGTGCCAACTTCACTGGTTTTGGGTTTTGTATATAGTTTGTTTGCATTCATGCACATCATTCCTATTGAATGTGTTATGTTACAGCCCAAACAATTATTAGTAAACTGAAAAATTGCTTACAGTATGGCCCAGTATTTAGCTTCACCATGGTGGGCAAGACCTTCACGTACCTGTTGGGAAGCGACGCCGCCACGCTGCTTTTCAACAGCAAGAACGAGGACCTGAACGCCGAGGACGTTTACTCCCGACTGACCACTCCGGTGTTTGGCAAAGGCGTGGCCTATGATGTCCCCAACCCGGTAAACATGGCTGGTGTCCACACAAAAACACGACAAGTGTACAGCCGGGTCCAGTTTGGAGGAACCTTATGGATTTACAAAATGTGCTGCAGGTCTTTCTGGAACAAAAGAAGATGCTGAAGACGGGACTGAACATCGCACGCTTTAAGGAACACGTCAAGATCATCGAGGCGGAGACGGTGGAGTATTTTCAGAGATGGGGAGACAGCGGCGAGAAAAGTAAGATCCCCTAACTTGTCATTTATTATTATAGATTATTATTATTATACATATTATGTGTGTTTATGTGTTCACACTAGATCTTCAAATCTCATTATGGACCAAAAATACAACTTTATCTTGAATTTTGATGAAGTTACAAAAGTTTTGTCAAATGGTTGATGAAACTGCAAGTCACAAACATCACCACTATATGGAGCCACTGCACTCGGTTACAGAGCTGGGCAAATATTTTGACTCGGGGGCCACATTGAGAGAAAAAAATGTGACTGGGGGGGCCAATGTGTATGTGTGTATAAATTATATATACACATTTAGCTGTATAAATCTGCTGTACAGTATGTGTGTTTATGTCCCTTTTTTTCAGGAACTTTAATAAAAAAATCAACAATGTCCTATAGAATTCTAAAAAAGTTATGACAGACCACCTCAAAAAAACCAGAATGGAATTTTACAGTTTTTTCCTGATTGGGTCACCCAAAATGTACCTTAAAATAAATAGAGGGGGATTTACAATATTAACTATGAACAATAAAACACTTAATATTAACAACATATGAACATCGCTCTTCGTTTACTTCTCAGACCAGCTCCTCGATAGACATCTTTTACAGTCAAGTAAAACACAACAAAAATGTAACAAACAGCAAAATATGAATGCAAAGGGTAATAAACACCTACAATATCATATATTATCACTTTTATGCAGAAATCTTATGTAAAAATTTGCTTCCGCATCTGTTCCTGACATGCGTTTCGGGCTGGCTGCTCTGAAAACAATAATAACTATGAACAATAAAACACTGAATATTAACATATTTTACTTCTCAGACTAGCTCATCGGTAGACATCTTTTACAATCCAGCAAAACACAACAAAATGTAACAAACAGCAAAATATGAAAGCAAAGGGTAAAAAACACCTACAATATGATAGATATATTATCACTTTTATGCAGAAATGTGTTGTAAAAATTTGCTTCGACATTTGTTCCTTACACATGCGTTTCGGGCTGGTTGCTCTGAAAACAAACCCCGCCCACTCTGCTTTGTTCCTCGTCTGAGCTGCTGTGACGTAGATTACTGTAATAATTCTTAAAAGCGCAGATTTCAACCATTGAAATACTTTCTATAGTTCAAGACTTACGGTAATTTAAAAATAGCACTGCACATCATAACGGCGGCAGTTTTGATGTTAAAGGTCCAAAAAAATTATGGAGAACGTCCGCCGGGCCAGATTGAAAAACTTTATGGGCCGCATGTGGCCTGGGGGCCGTATTTTGACCATGTCTGGTCTATTAAAATATCACATTCTAATATTTTGGATTTGGTAAAAGATTAAAAAAAAGGTAGATCGAAAGAAATCCAGGTAGTTCAAAAAAATGGTTTTAAATTTTCAATTTGTTCATTTTCTTTTTTTACCTTTTAACCTCTTATCTACAGCCAGTCAGTTTACTCCACTGTCGTATTTTTTGTTTTTAGATCGTTTTTCTGAGGGGTTTCCAGTCAAAAATTTTGAATGTAAATGTGAATTATTCTTGTCAGACCTCTTTGAAGCGTTGTCTGAGCTCATCATCCTGACGGCCAGCAGCTGCCTCCACGGCAAGGAGATCCGTGCCATGCTGGACGAGCACGTGGCCCAGTTGTACGCAGACCTGGACGGAGGCTTCAGCCACGCTGCTTGGCTGCTGCCCGGATGGCTGCCTCTGCCCAGCTTCAGGTGGGACTGTAGGGGTTTCCCAGTAAAAAAAACATCTTGTGTCTTTGGAAAGAGGAGTCTGCTGTTCCAAGAAAGTTTGAGTTTGTCAGTTGCAGGGCTGTACATTTATTCGAATTAGACGACAAAAATGTTTATTTCTAGTGAAGGAACGAAATGTGCCGAGGCTTCGAGGCGTGTGTCGAGTAATGGAAGGGGAGATTCCACCACTCAAACTGCCCGAGCTCTATTGAAAATGTGGGCTTTTGAGAGTTGTGGTCAGTTCGGAATCTGGATAGAGAATAAAAATGCCAATAGAATCAAAGAATGACAGCAAACTTAATCCAAACCGGTTTCTGCTTTGTTAGAATACTGAATGGCTAACTTGTGTTGGTCCTACCAGCAAACCTTTCGCTGCAAACACCTTTAATGCCACATGACGTGGATATGATTCTCGGCAATGTCAGTTCTCAAATGTGTTTATCACTGTTAACCTTACGTTTAATATAGGAACGCATTCTGTATTTATTATGTTTTTAACCAGCCACCAGAAATCAATAGCTGGGTGATGGAGATGTTTTGTCTAGCAAAAAAAAGAATCGCTTAAAACCAAAATAAAAAAAATGAACTAAATCTCCTCTGTTCTGTACATCATTGTCCAACTTACATTATATTGTCATCTTACTCTTTATGCCATTTCCTCAAGGTGACAGTAAACATCATAGAACCTGCCATATCATATGATTCTACGATATTGGCAAAATACAAACACAATACAGTATATAACACATACAACCTATATTATTATACTTTGTTAGTTTACCCAGCAAAACCATTTGGTCAAACTTTTGTTGTGATTCATTGTCAATTCCAAGAGCCACAACAGACAACAATTTAATGCGTCACACAATTTGTGGTTAAGATACAGCTGTTTGTAATCAAGCATTGAAGTTTCGAGTAATTCTCGAACCAATTGGCCATCAGTACTTACAGTATTTCCTTCAGGTGTGCAGTAAGCAAATGTGCACGCAGTATTCTACAATATTTGTCAAAGGCACAACAAAGTCAGAAAAACCCTCAGTTCTGCCAAATAAGCCACATTTATCCACACCTGGCACCACAGTAGCAATCAGCCCACATGCTCTTAAAGTGACAGTGCCACTTTCAAAACAATGACATTATTTTCAGCCAACTATCTTCAAATGAACTTAAATTAAATGCTGAATACATAGTTATGGGATTGTTACATTAATATTGTTAAATTTAAAGTGGGAGTCTAGTCCATTGGGAAACCCAACAGAGGGCGGTGGGGTATCTTCTCATCCAGTTAGCTACACAGAGATGTCTAAGGCTGTGCATGGAAGAGTGTTCCAAAGAGTGGTTGATTTTGGGTCTTAATTCAGGTCAGCTAACACCTCTTCCAGACTGGTACCTCTCCAGAAATGAACTGTGGCCACCGGGTGTCCTCTCCAGGTAGGAGATGAGGGACAGCAGAAAAGCGGCAGATCAACTAGTCTAAAACGGGGTCTATTAAAAGGCTTGAGCAAGGGTATCTTAAAGTTTTTAACGAACCGCGGCACATTCTAAAAATGATTATGTATTTTTGGATTACATTTTTTTTAGATTTGGAGTAAATAAATACACCAAACACATAATTTTTGATTGACATTTAAAAAAAAGTTTTAATCATATAATTTCCTTTAAGTATAAAATTATCTGAATATAAAAATTACACAGAGAACAAAAAAAAAAATTTTTGATTTAGAAAAAAAATCCATCCGCTTGTCTCCCTCGGGGTCGTGGGAGTGCTGAAGCCTGTATTTCCTAATTTTATAATTTATTTAGTTTGAGCTGAAAATAATCTGAATATTAAAAAAGTTACTTAATTACCAGATATGGAAAAACTATATTTTCTTTATTTTTATACAAACAGCAGTTTTTGAAAGTTAAAGGGGCTGTTTGCAACATTTACACAGATGCCGAGAGGACACCAACTTTCCAATGTATTCTACACAGTATATCTTTTCCTTCCAAAATATGTTAATATTCAGTGTTTTATTGTTCATAGTTATTATTGTAAATCCCACTTTCTTTATTTTAATGTACATTTTGGGTGTCCCATTCAGTAAAAAACTGTAAAATTCCATTCCGTTTTTTTGAGGTGGTCCGTCATAACTTTTTTAGAATTCTACCAGACATTGTGACTTTTGGTATTACTGTTCCTGAAAAAAAAAAAAGGGACCCAAACACACATACTGTTCAGCAGATTTTTACAGCTAAATGTGTATAATTAATTTTTACACACATACACATTATTTGCACAGCTCTGAGCTAGACGGTGGTGTTCTTGTTATATTGTTTGCTATGAACAATTTTACTGTGAGGACCAATATATCTAATCTAATCTAAAATTACTATTAAAAAAAAGCAGAATTAAAATTGTTTTTAAATTGACTGAAGGCAAAAACAATGAATATTAAAACGCTGGATAAAATTAGTTTTCAAAATGAAATGACGTTTTCCCGCTGCTACAAAATGTGTTTTCTCTCATTAGGAGGCGTGACAAAGCTCACCAAGAGATCAAGAACATTTTCTTCAAGGTGATCCAGAAGCGACGAAGCTCCGGCGAGAAAATGGACGACATCCTTCAGACGCTCGTCGACGCCACCTACAAGTAAATTAGTCAAACTGTAAAAGTCATCCAATTTACCTTTTTCTTTCATTGAAAGCTGCTTGATGAAGTAGAATGTGACACCTCCATGTAGGGACGGACGTCCGCTGTCTGACGACGAGATCTCAGGTATGCTGATCGGCCTCCTGCTGGCGGGTCAGCACACGTCCTCCACCACCAGTGCCTGGATGGGCTTCTTCCTGGCCCGGGATCAAGTCCTGCAGGAGCGCTGTTATGCCGAGCAGCAGACTGTGTGCGGGGAAACCCTGCCCCCTCTCGACTTGGACCAGGTAACACACAGAATCCAAGGAAACGATTAAGATGAGACACTAAACACTAATTCATGTGGTGCTCAGCTGAAGGATCTCGGCCTGTTAGAGCGTTGTTTGAAGGAGACGTTAAGGCTCCGCCCACCCATCATGACCATGATGAGGATGGCTCGCTCTGCTCAGGTAAGAAGTCACACATTTCCTAATGTCACATGACCTCTCTCATATAGCTGCCACCAATAACAATAACTCATACAAAAATTACTGAATAATTGGATATGCGTATTTGTCGTTCTCTTGTGGATTCCTGGGGAATGACAGGAGAAAAGAGATATATGAATAAAATCATGTCCGAGCATGTACCGTATTTTCCGGACCATAGGGCGCACCGGATTATAAGGCGCACTGCTGATGAATGGTCTATTTTCGATCTTTTTTCATATATAAGGCGCGCCGCATTAAATGAGTCACTTCCTTGTGGTCTACATAACATGTAATGGTGGTTCTTTGGTCAACATGTTGCATAGATGATGTTTTACAGATCATCTTCAAGCCGCTTTCTGACCGTCACTTCAGGATGCGCCGTTTTGTGGGCGGTCTTATTTAAGTGGATCACCTTCGGCAGCGTCTTCTCCCCGTCATCTTTGTTGTGTAGCGTGTAAGGACATTCAGACTTTACTTAAATCAATAACGGAAACGTGTCCCGTGAAAAACCGTCCGACCGGAACTCTAATTAAACTAAAGTTCCTTGGGTTTATAATGTAAACTCACTACACCAGTATGGTGTAGCGCTTTCATGGCAGATATAAGTAGGAACTTTAGACTACTTTATATTAGAAATGGCAACAGTGGAGGATGAATGTCCCATAACAAGAAGATAGAGGAAAAAAAAGAAGCTCATCGACTACGGTGTCAGCATGGACTACAAAGGCGGACGTGCGCAATTTTTCAGGACTTATGCAGATCCCAACAACAGATCAGCAGGTACCAGAAAGTAAGAAAAGTTGCTTTTGCCTAATATTGCGAAACAAAACGGCAGATAATGTCTTACCTTATACACACACCATAATAATACTCGTATGTTGAAGCACAGTACGTCTGACTACGGTAGCCGTAATGCGCCAACAATCCATCAATTGGTGCGACTTCATAGATTACCAAAGTTGTACTAAAACATTTTGATAGATTTCTGAGCGCCGTGTGTAATGTTCTATATTTTCAATGGAACATATAACATTTTGGTGTTGTTTACTTGAGTCATATTGCAGTCTACATATATCTCTTATGTGTGACTGCCATCTACTGGTCACACTTATCATTTCACCATGTACCAAATAAAATAGCTTCGAGGTCGGTAAGTAAAACCAGAATTATTCCGTACATTAGGCGCACCGGGTTATAAGGCGCACTGGGAAAAAAAGGATTTTAAGTGCGCCCTATAGTCCGCAGAATACGGTATCTAATTTGTTTCCCTTTTACACAGAAAACACAAAACATGAGTTGTCTGTATTTTGGATACAAACACAAAAACAATCTTGAGGATGTGGTTCAGTTTGGAGATTAATCAATCAATTGCTTTATTGTCATTGTCATAATAACACTCAAGTCGTACATGTCAACGAGATTTTGTTTGAGCTTTGTCTAGCGGCATAGAAACTGCATTGATGTGCAGGTTGACCATAGTTTACAGTTTAGCATTGTCAAGAAGATCAAGAGGTGGTGGGGCTGGGAACAGTCAGTTGTCTGAAGGGTGTTACGTCGATGTTTCAGCAATGCAATGTCCAGGGCACAATTATTTAGCAGTCTCACAGCCTGGGGATACAGACAGTGAGACATTCTGATGGTCCTGGCGCAAATCGATCTATACCTCCTTCCGGAGAGTAGCAGGTTGAAGAGGCCATGTGCTGGGTGGTGTCTGTCCTTCAGGATGTTGTGTACTCGCTTTAGGCAGCGAGCTGTGTACATGGCACTCATCTATGGGAGTATTGCCCTTGTCATTTTTCCCCGCCGCTTTAACCACTCACTGGAGGGCCTGTTGGTTTGCTTTAGTGCAGCAAGTAAACCACACTAAAAAAACGTAAATTAGGACATTGCTGATGGCACAATTGTAAAAGTTTACCATTGATTTTTTGCGGAATGTTTGGGCATTTTAGTTTCCTGAGAAAGAAAAGACGTTGGGCCTTTCCGACTGTAAAAGCAGTGTTATTGTCCAGTTTGGATATTAAAGCAAGGAATTATTAATTTTTTTCATTAGAAAGTACATTATTAAGGTAGTTCCAACATAAAAAAATATTTAAACAAACAATGTTTACTGATTAAAAATATTAACAATAATTATATTAACTGGCAGAAATGAGTACTTGAAAGTAAAAAAAAATAAAAATCGCAAAACTTAACCTTTATAACATTTTTTTGTCCACTTGAGACATCAACAACAATAATAAACATTAAAATAAAACAAACTATGTAAGTATTTGTTACAGTTGATTAAACTGTATGTTAGAAAGCATATCACTGTACAATAGTTGAGTAATTAGTAAAGCATATTTACCTCTTCGCCTGTGGAAACTTAGTGAATGATCATACAGCCTATAAAAAAACCCACTTTTCTCGTTGCCGTAGAGACTTTGTAAATGACCATACTGGATATAAAATAAAATAAAATGTCTATTTGTCGCCGTCCTGTGGAGACTTAGTGATTGAAGATACGACATATAATAAGGAAAAAACAATCCTGTGGAGACTTTGTGAAAGACAGTACAGTATTGCTTGGATTTACATGACGATTAAATATGCGCGGTGGTCCAGTCAACGTCTCTTCTCAATGAGGTGCCATTTTGCCTTTCTCAAAGAAAAATACTCTACGATTGCGTTGTTTTTGGCAGTACAAACCGTTCAAATCGCGAAAAGGATAAACGTTTCTTCAGAGTTCCTCGAGTGGTAATCAAGAAGAACGGAAAGTGCAAGATTTTACGAAAAGCGACGAGCAAAGTAGCACACACTCCAGTCCGAGGGATCAGAGCTGAAGAATGCATGAGTTTGCAGTGATCACTTTGTTTAAGGTTTGTTTGATATTCCTTCAATGTTTAGTATTTCCCATTTAAGTATTATTTTGATATTAGATAAAGTCCCCTCAAATAAATGTCTTGCCCACTCAAATCAAAATGTTTGAAGTTTAGAAAGCACACAAAATGTAAATATTACATGTTGACAAAATTAACCCCCGATTGAATCACAATTGAAATGTGGGTGGTTGATGAGTCCTTTGTGTGCTTGTGGATTGCTATGCTCTCTAAGGTCATTCAGGAATGCAGCTGTCTGTGGTTTCTTAATTAATTTATTGTTTTTGTTTTTTTTACATGTTGGGAGAAAAAAAAGCATTTGATGTTTGCTAGAAAATTTATGTCATTTAAATGTGTCTAAAAAAATCAATAGACAAATGTTAAAAAAACAAAGCAAAACAAAAAAAGACTGAAAGTTGTCAGAAACAAAATCCAATCATATTTAATTTTGTCTTGTAAATGGGTAGGACAAGTTCGGAATATATCCAATCCATCCATCCATCCATTTTCTACCGCTTGTCCCTCCCGGGGTCGCAGTTCTTTAATAATGTACAATATGAGAGGGTGGCAGTTAGCGACAAAGGTGGGCCAATTGGCTGCTTTTTATTGTGAGATGAGGAAGCTGAATTTCTCACTGGCGGTGCCAAAACAAAAAAGTTAATGATGTAATGTGTTCTACATCGTAATGTCAACACCTGGGAGAAAGTGAAGAGGGCACATTTTATTTTTGACGCTATATGATGCCATTAGCAGGCGAGCCATTGATGGTGACATCTATGTAAGTTAAATCTGTATTTGCTGCTTCAGGTGTTCTGTCCAAATGAGCTGTTTTGTTGAAAAGAGCTATCAGTCACTCTTCCCGTTTAAACGCTAAAGAAAACAAATGTGTAGGCTACCATTATTTGCATCAACGTCAACTTCCTCACACTGCAAGTGTCTGCATGCTTACTGGTCAGAGAACACAATGAAATACATAGCATTTAAAAGAACAGGGGGGACTGTTGACTCCCTTTAGTTGGTACAGTAAAACAACTTGGAAAAAAAATGAAAGGGGGGGGGTGTATATTGCAGCTCGGAAGAGTTAGGGCTGCATGGGATTCTGGGTATTTGTTCTGTTGTGTTACGGTGCTGATGTTCTCCCGAAATGTGTTTGTCATTCTTGTTTGGTGTGGATTCACAGTGTGGCGCATATTTCTAACAGTGTTAAAGTTGTTTATACGGCCACCCTCAGTGTAACCTGTATCGCTGTTAATCAAGTATGCGTTGCATTCACGTGTGTGTGCGCACATATCTTGTGACTGGGCCGGCACGTTGTTAGAATGGATGAAAAGCGGATGTGACGACAGCTCGTAGAGGACGTTAAAGGCAGTGCCTTTAAGGCACACCCAAAGACTGTGGTCTTGGACTACGAGATATAATGACTAATGAACACCTTTGTTCGATAATGAAGGTTGCCTGAGCTCAAAGCCTGAGCCCCGACATTAATGAACTAGTATCCAAGAAAAGATGGCAGGTATCTGGCTTGGGCACATCAGATTAGATCAGTGTGTTGCAAACTGAGCAGTTTAAAGTCCTGAATGGTTGGTTTATTCATTGTTATTTTATTTTCAAATGTATTAGCCTGTGGAAAAAGTTAATGTTGATATTTACCTCAGAAGGCTGCAAATAGAAATGAGGCATTCAATTTTTATTTAAATTGTATTTGATATGTCATTGATATTTTTTAATTATTATTATTATTTGAAACTCGATTTTGCATGTCACTATAAAGTTATATAAGCCTTGCTTGTTCAATATTCAACGCAAAACTTGTTTGGGTCCCTATTAAAAGGTTAATTTGTTCAACCTTGGCCCGAAGCTTTGTTCAGTTTTAAATTTTGGCCCATTCTGTATTTGAGTTTGACACCCCTGTAGTAGACGCAAAGTTAAATCATGAAATGCAACCTTACCCGAGCAAAAAACCATGCTTGATTTATCCGGGATTTGTCCACGCATGATTTATCTTGATACCAATTTCCTTGACCCAGCCACACATAAAGAAGTTGCAGACCTCCATGCTTTCCCAAGTTTCCATCCGTTTTGTCATGTAGAATGATGTCTGAGGCACCAGATTGTTCGATATGTCTGGGAACTCCGACGTAAAATCCTTTTATATTACTCGACAAACCTTTTTTTGATAGAGTATAGGGATCTATTCCATTGCATTGTTAGATTTTTTGCAGGAAGATCTAGACCACTTGCGTACTCGGTTTTCTATGCAGGAGTCATTTTGGCTTGGTGGCCCACCACGTTGTTTACTTCTGTTCAAAAGTCAGTAAGAAAAACTTGTCTCCTTGTCGCCCTCTTCTGGAGACATAGTAAATGATGTTAAAGTAAATAAAGAAAAAACAACTTGTGTATGTCTTTTGGATTAAAAAGTCTTAACTCTTATGTTCCAGACTACATCCGGCTACACCATCCCACAGGGCCACCAGGTGTGCGTCTCCCCGACAGTCAACCAACGCCTGGAGGACACCTGGCAGCAGAGGATGGAGTTCAACCCCGATCGCTATCTCCATGACAACCCTGCTGCTGGGGAGAAATTTGCTTATGTGCCCTTTGGTGCAGGTGACAACAACTGAACATAAATATTCATACACCATACATACTATGACTGACTTCTTGAAACTGTCCAGGACGTCATCGGTGCATCGGGGAGAACTTCGCCTACGTTCAGATCAAAACAATCTGGTCCACTTTGCTGCGCTTGTTCCACTTTGAGCTGGTGGACGGATACTTCCCCACCATCAACTACACCACCATGATCCACACGCCGCACAAGCCTATCATCACATACAAGAGGAGGAAACCGTCAGACCAAAAAAGAATGCAGACACCGGATGCGTCCCCAATGTCCAAACAAGCTGATTGATTATATGCTGCATTACATAAAACTGGGAAATTTCAGACTTCCTTTTGGAAAAAATCCCAAGTCAAGATATGATTAGTTTGACATGTTATGCATGGAAATCCTTTTTTCCCCCAGTTTTAATGAATGCAGCATACGTGTGTAAAGGAATAGAATGGTTATGAGTGATGGGTAAATGAGCGTTTGGCACACTCACTAGCCGTATTGACCCTGCCCTGATACTGTGTTGCTGTTTCATAATCACTAAATTTGACCTGCAAATGTAGTTAATATAGTCGTCCCATGTTTAGCACGATCAATTGGTTGTAGGCCTGACCGTGGTCAATGAATCTCTGCAAAGTAGGATTGTTGATAACAAATCAATATTTTCATAAAGTGTTTACGGCCTTCTGTCATACATATAAAACTTAATTTAACACTTAATTTGGGCCAGAAATATGTTGAGTATTCTATAAAAATAAATAACAATTCTAAAATGTAGTGAAGCTACAATATTTGAAGTGCGATGTGGGTGACTGAAGTAGTTATGGGTAAATAACGACGCAGTGTGTGACACACACACACAGACTGTATTGACATTGCAATGATACTGTGTCGGTGTTTCATAATCTGCTGCTTAAAAGTCACGTTTGACCTCCAAAATAAATATTTTGTCTTACTTTTCAATGCATAAATTGCAGAAAGGAATATGGATGTCAAATGTGGCATGCCAAAGGAGCGCTTCCTGATGGTCAAAAGACAGCAGCTGTATCATCACGTTTTATATTCTTTAAGTAACAGACTACTACCGTATTACTCCTTGCGTTTCAATAGGCATCGATGCTTCCGTATTGTTCCACCCCTCGGGAATGATTACGCTGCATTGCATAAACCTGGGAAATTTCACTTATTTGACAAGAAAAAGTAAGTCAAGATTAGAAAAGGCATTTCATTTATGTTGCATCTTGTTTACCAAAACGTATGTCCTAGTTTCCCTGAATGCAGCATGGAAGTATTTAAAGGCACATACATTAAAAAAATGCCATGGCACGCTATTACCATCTTGTGGAAGAGCGTTTAATTGTTTTGTATGTTCCTGGCATCGATAAGACATGCACCTGGGGATAGATAGGTTAGGTGAAGAAAACTGGGACAATTCAGAAAAATCTAAACATTCAGTCACCATCTGAGAGGGTTTTCTGTAAAAGGACAAAACACAGGTTAGTAGATTGTAAGTGGTGATTTGTCCCACTGTTCTTGAATGCAGCATGAAAACGAGCAATAGTATTCGGTATCATGTTAATCCTGAGTTTTGACGCTGCAATGATCGTTCTGTAAAACAAGTAAAAAATATTTTCAAATCATTTCCCAGCCATGTTTTTTGTTGATTTTCCGTCCCCAGTGTTCTTGAATATCGCATGAAATTACTTAAATTCAGGGTTTTTAAAAAATCCAAAAAATGTTTTCACATTTTGTAAAACAAATGTTTTGCCAAAAATACCATCAAATATTCCTTTCCTTTATTTAAATTTGTGACAAAATACCAAGAAAATTGTCTAGAAAAATACGTTGTCTACAAATGTCTTGAGGCCCTTTCAACAAAGCAAGTGTAGAGTAGAAGAATTCAGAAGGCTTCTTGCAACAACAAAAAAACACCCAAACATTCCAAAAAAAGAAACATAAATTAATCTGAAGTTTTTTTTAAATTAGCATGAAACAAATGTACACAATTGTAGTTCATCCATGGGGGGGAGAGACGGACATCTCATTCAAGTAGCGGCGACAAAGACTATAAACGCAGCAGCGTGTCGCACAATTCTTAAAAAAAAAACAGAAAGAAAACACGTTTTGGTCCGTGTGTGAAGACGCCAGTTTGCATCAGGATGATAGAAAAAAATTCAGCAGGAAGAAAAAGGCAACTTTTTTTTCAAGTTTTCAGCTTCTTCTTATCTTCTCAAGCCAAAGTGCAGTGGAGCATATGATGAAGAGGAAGAAGAACCACCTGGAGAGGAAAATGTACGACATACATGCTTTACATATTTAATACAGAGTACACTTATTTTCTAATAGTGCTGGTACAATGTTGCAACAAACGATGGCACATTTAAGTAATTATTAAAAAAAAATATTATTTTATTTTGCCCTTGTATGGCAAACTCAGCTGTCAAGTCAGTGGGCGGGTCCTAACAGCTGATTGGTTACCCACTGCTTATAAGATATACCCGTTAGAATTGTTATGCTATGTTACAGAAACAAGCAAAGCACAATTGCTGTTGTGAGAAAAATGTTTGTTGCAACATTGTACCAGCACTATTAGAAAATAAGCATCAACATTAATGAAATCATGAAATAATACAGCAATAATTAATTAAATCGTGAAATAATTAAATCAATATGTATATTTTATTCATCAAATTAATCAATGGCACATTTAGGTATTTGATTTAAATTATAATTAAGTAATTATTTAAATATACATTTATTAATTAAAAATGTGTATGGATGGCATATACATTTTTGTTACTGAGCCATGGATCTGTTAGATTTTAGACCTATCAAGTCTGCCTAGCAACAAGAGACCAGGAAAAATAATCCATGCAATTGTGTTGATGTTGTTTCTGCACCTGCTAGGTAGATAATGTTTCCCCCTGGGATTAATAATCTCTTTATTTATCTATCTATCTATCCATGTATTAGAAGGTGTAAATACAATTTAAAAAATATATGAAAAAAACTATAATTTTCATTGTGTGTTTTAGATTAATTTCCTTATTTCTTTGTTGAAATGTGTGGCAGTGGATCAGTTATTATTTTGAGCCCTATGAATTCTGCCTGGCAACAGAAGTAGGCCTTTTGCTGACTTTGTTCCTGTGCCTGCTCGATTATCAATACCTATATTTATTATGTTTTTTTTAAACCTGTCCTGTCCAGCCAGATGGGAAAGTCTGCTGTACAGATTTACTTTACAAAAAAAAAAATCTATATTGTTATGTATTCATCATAATAAATGAATGACTATAATAAGGAGAGTAAAACCTGATGTACCGCTGCCCAGCCTCCTCTGTAGAGCGTCAAGTCTGGAGATGTAGTCCGTAAGCGCCCGGTCGGGGTCGTAGCTCTGCAGGTGGGAGCAGGTGAGCCCTCCTGGATCTCCGGCCGTGTGAATCCTTGAAATGTGTTTTTTGTTAACATTACGAAAGCTTTTGATATTTTTTACAAACTACCTGTACTGTGTGGAAGACATGGCCGATCTGGGGGATTCACGCCCACTACTGCGCTCTCTGCTGGACACTCCTGCCCTGTCTCTGCGCGTGTCCACACCAGGATGGAGATACTGCGCATCTCTGGCCTCACAACCTGCAAATAACACGTGAAAAACCAGCATAATTTTGAAAACGTTGAAGAGGACATGTGTTTTATTTACCAATCAGCTGTCCTCTCTCATTTTTAGAAGCCGCGTTGCTCATCCCGGTCGCTTTGTGCCAGCGCTTCACCAGGAAACGCATTCTGAAAAACAACGCCAAGTCAGCAAAACAACATTAACAAACGTTTTTGTGCCTGCGCCTACCTGGAGAGGGCGATAGAGACGCGCACAGCGGAGCGGAAGCGCATGAGACCCCTCCTGCGCTGGCTGAAGGACTCCATGCTGGACAGCGAGGGCCGGCCGCCCATCCTCGCGAGGAGGGCGAGTGTGGCTTCCTCGCAGTCCTGGAAGCCGCCCAGCAGTAAGAGCAGGTACTTCTTCTGGTAGATGAGAGCCTTGCGGAAGCTTTCCGACCTCAGATACTTGCCATACATCCTCTGGAAAACAATTTGTACTCATCAGACCTAACTTAATTTTTCCGCTTCAATAATGATTTGTTAAAGATAAAGTTAAAGTACCAATGATTGTCACACACACACTAGGTTCCCGCAGCGCTTTGTTGTTAAGGCGGCTGCCTTAACAACAAAGAGCCACCGCCTAAACTAAAGTCTTAACAAGCTGCTCCGCTTAGTTCTGCATCTGCCTCTGTCAGTATGTCTCTGCAGCACCCAGCATTGTCCCACCCACAGAACCATCTGGTTGGTTACACGCAGAGCGGTAACAGCCAATCAGCAGTGCGTATTCAGAGCGCATGTAGTCAGTGCTCAGGCAGGCAGAGAGGAGAGACCGTGGGTTGAGCAAAAAGGTGTTTAGCGGGTGAGCATAATGCAGCGGACTCTCCCCAAATTATAAAAAACACTTCCAAGTCAACTACTAGTAACATCACTATGTTACGTTGATGTTCTAGAAGCATAAGCGGCAGCTCAGCTCGCTCGCAGTCCTTGAGGTGAAGGCTAATTAGCTTTTAGCGTAACGTTAGCTAATTTTGCGGTGTGTGCGTGCGTGCGTGTGCGCGTGTGTGTGTTACGGACAGCAAAGCGCTGTCTGTCTGAGAGAAAGACAAGCATTATTGACCGACAGTTAACAACTAAGTTATTTCTCTCTACCTTTTTCTGTGTTGATTGAGCTGTGTTGAAGCAACAAAAAAGGACATTATGTTAAATGAAGAGTTTTTGTCTCTGATAGTTGATATGATAATGTAACTGCATCATAAAGCCTACATGAACTCCATGGTGTTCAGGGATGAATAGTCTCTCCTATTGCTATTGTACTATTTTTTTCAGCTATAGTTACATTCATCATTAGTAATGTAGCAGCCTAGTTTTGAATTGCAGGGTCCCTGCTATCACATGTTGATAAAAATATAACATTTACATAATAAAAATCAGATACAGGCTTCCCAAATGCTGTAATAAATTAAGCATGATGAGTTGAACATATGTCAGCATGTGGCCCCACTTTTAACTCTTTTTTTCAAACACTTATTGCAAACGCTTACTTACAGTAAGTCATTAATTTGACTTTGTAAGTCATTATTTTGACATAGTAAGCCATTATTTTGTCATTATTTTGACTTAGTATATCACTAAGTCATAATAATGAGATACATAGTATCTCAGGTAACTAGGACTGTTTTGTTTTTACTTTACGGAAAAAATATCAAAGATATATATCGTATATCGCCATTCAGCAAATGGAGCGGAAAACACAACCAAAAGTTGTAGGCTTCTTCACGCGACGAAGCCGGCCTACTTCACCGCAGTCTGTAGTCTATTGCCCCCCAGGCTGTGGTGGCAGCGACGAGGTGGAGACGTGATTGCGACAGGCTGAGTTACACCGATCCTTACACCCACCCACCCCCTTCCCCAGGCCCCTCCCCCTGGAGAGTCACCACCTTAACTAACAAATTTTCTGGGGGATACACTGGATATTATTGTGCAATATGCTGTAAGCTTCTTCTTATTCTCTATCGTCTTGTTGTGGAGCACTCTTCCTCCGGTGTTGCCATTTTTCTAGTGTAAAACAGTTGTATCTTACATCTGTCAGTAGACTCACTATGGAAGTGCTGAAAATTAGCGCTACAACAAAGATGACGGGGAGAAGACTCCGTCAAAGTGGAGGTATGTGAATAAGACCGCCCACAAAACGGCACAATCTAAAGAGACTGTCAGAAAGCGCCTTGAAGATGGTCCATAAAACATAATCTATGCAACATTTTGACCAAAAAACACCATTACATGTTATGTAGACCACAAGGAAGTGTTTTAATGTAGAAAAAAAACAACACAATATGACCTCTTTAATGCGCTTTATAATCCATTGTGCCTTTTGTATGAAAACAGACCTGAATAGACCCGCTCATGGACAGTGCGCCCTATGGTCGGAAAAGTACGCTAGCTAGATTAAAAAATTTTAATACATGAACACACAGAAGTACCAAAAATTGGTACTGGTATTGACTCCCTGTTACCAGTAATTGGTATCGAATCGATTCAAATGTGAAACGTTGCAGATGTATGTGAAATAGGGATGTGATGGCAAATATTTAATTTACCGTATTTTCCAGACTAAAAGGCGCACTTAAAATCTTTTTATTTGGTACATTGTGTAATGATAAGTGTGACCAGTAGATGGCAGTCACACATAAGAGATACAAGACTGCAATATGACTCAAGTAAACAACACAAACATTTTTAATGTTCCATTGAAAATATAGAACATTACACACAGCGCTCCAAAATCTACCAAAATGTTTTAAGTACGACTTTGGTAAGCTATGAAGCCGCACTGCTTGATGGATTGTACTGCGCTTCAACATACGAGTATTATTATGGTGTGTGTGTATAAGGTAAGACACTATCTAGCGTTTTGTTTCGCAATATGCAAAAGCAACTTTTCTTAACTTTTGGTACCTGCTGATGTGTATTTGGGATCTGCATAAGTCCTGAAAAATTGCGCGCGTTCGCCTTTGTAGTCCGTGCCGACCATATTGTCGATAAGCTTCTTCTTTTTCTCTATCTTCTTGTTATGGGACATTCATCCTCCGCTGTTGCCATTTCTAATATAAAGTAGTGTAAAGTTCCATGACTGCGCTAAAACATACCAGTATAGAGAGTTTACATTATTCACCCAAAGAACTTTAGTTATTAGAGAGTTCCGGTCAGACGTTTTTTCACGGGACACATATCCGGCGGATAAGGAGATGCTGCTCCGTTATTGATTTAAGTAAAGTCTGAATGTCATTAAAACCGTTAGTTCCATCTTTTGACAATTCTTCCACTCCCGTCCTTGCACGCTACACCGCTACAACAAAGATGACGGGGAGAAGACGCTGCCGAAGGTGAGCCACGTAAATAAGACCGTCCACAAAACTGTGCATCCTAAAGCGACTTTTAGAAAGATGATCTGAAGATGATCTGTATAACATAATGTATGCAACATTTTGACCAAAGAACCACCATTACATGTTATGTATATTACAAGTAAGTGTTTTCAATTTAGAAAAAAATTATAATATGACTCCTTTAATCCACTCTATAATTTGGTGCGCTTTATATATGAAAAAAGATCAAAAATAGACCATTCATCGGCAGTGCGCCTTATAATCCGTATTTTCCCTATGATCCGGAAAATACGGTATTTGATTTGTTCTTACCTTTAGAGCTGCGCTGTCAGCCTCAGGTCCGCTTATCTCCCGCAGGATGTCAGTCCTCATCTCTCCCCTGAGTCGGGCCACTTGAGCATTGGCCTGATGCAAATCTTTCTCCAACTGAAGCTTCTCTCCAGTCCAAACTCCCCTCTCCTGTGCGAAAAGCAGCATGTCTGCAGAGTCCATGTTAGACACTTCCCTCCTCCCGGTGGACTGCAAGAGGACAGAATACAATAACATTGTAATTATGCCTTGAATTATTGTTCACCTTGGATGTGAAACCAGAATAAACAACAAGAGTTTCACGATAGGGTTTCAACAATTCATCAATTAATTTGATTAGAAATAAGTTATATTGTTGCTGCAAGACTGCTTCAATGTGTGTGTGGCAGGAACATCAGCATGCCCAGAAATGGCTGAAAGAAAACAAACACCAACATGGAAAAAAACTAAAAGGCCCAAAGAAGACGAGAGAGAGGTTTTGCAATCATTAAAAAGTGAAAAAGACAAACATCTTGGTGAAACAGAGCTGGTTCATAACAAATGTTTTATTCCAACACATGTGAGGACATGTTAGCTTCTACAGTTTGTATGTTAATTGAGTTGTTTGTCTGAAAAACTCTTCCAATTAATACAGTTTTCCAATGTTTATGTGTTTGTTAAAGGAGACCTTTTATGATTTTAATCTACATTTAAAGCACTTCCTTGTGTAGATACTATGTATTGGAGCTCCTCCCGCTCTTGCTGAAAGCTTTACATATATGTCCAAATACGTACGTCCATCTCGTTGTGACATCACAACGCATCCAGACTGCAAAACCCCACAAACAGAGGCATCCAAAAGTGCGTGCAAGCTCACAGCAATATTCACAAACCTTATGATTTGACGGAATTTTTTTAACACGAAATGTATAATTTAGAAAAGACCAAATTCATTATATGTCCCTTTTACTCTTTTAGGGTCTTTTTGTTAAGTTTCTTTATTCTCTATCTGTTTAGGCTACATTGTTTTTATTTTACTTTGAGGCTATAAAGTGAGTTTTATTCGATTATTCAAACAAATTAATCAATAGATTACTCGCTTACTAAAATAATCGATAGCTGCATTTCTATTCAACAATCGTGTACTCACAGTATTGCCGGCGTGCTGATAGCAGCGTATCTCCTCCTCCAATCGGAGCGTGCGGTTTCTCAGGTCGTTCTTCTCCTCGGTCAGGCGGCTGACGAAACCCGTCAGCTCGGCGTTCTGTCTGAGGAGACGCTCTGTCAAGGAGGAGCTGCTGGAGGCTCCTGCCAGCAGGGCGGAGCTCTGATGGCAGCACAGGAAGCAGTTAAAAAAAAAAAAAAAGAGTTGTGACATCGATGGCTGGGTGGGAAAAAGCAGTAATGCTGACCTCAGGCACGGAGGGAAGACCTGGAGATTGCTGGAGCGTCGTGATGACCTCACTAACACTGGACTGCAGCAGGCACAGCTCATCAGCAGAGACTTCAGCAGACGAGCTGTTCAAGGAAGAAAGACTTTACTACAGAGCTGGAAATGGTGACTACTCCTTTAAATAAGCTACCTTCCCGCTGCTTTGGTCGCCATGTTGCGTAACTTCGAGGACACAAGGTGGAGTTTCCCCAGGATGGTGTCCACAGTGCGCCAAGGACCGTGATGGAGTCCCCCACCGGTTACCTCCGAAAGAGGAGGCTGCTGGACGCCTCTTTTAGGAGCCAAGCTCCCCTCCAGTCTGTTCCTCTCCTCCTCCAGGGTCCTCCTCCGCTCCACCTCCCTCTCCAACTGCTCCCGCGTACCCAAGAGTTGCGCTTCCAGATTCTCCAGACGGACCTGAGCCTCCAGTAAAGTCTGCTGGTTTCCTCTGGACTTGTGGCCCACCAGCGTCAGCTCCTCTTGTTTTCTCACGCCCTCCAGTTTGTGAGCCTCCACTTTGCTGAGGAGATGCACCACCTAGAGGACAAGAAAAGTGGCTTGATAAATACCATTATCATTGCTAAAATGGTCAAATCCTAAAGAAAGCACAGTGGTACCTCAACATTCAAATGTGGAATTTGACACATTTTGGCTTATGGCAGTAAAGTGTGTTAAAAATGTAACCTTTTATGTTTTATTATGGCAACTGTTTGACCCTGAAACAGATTAAATCTTCATATTTGGACTTAAATAAAATTTTTGTGAAAAAGATATACAGCGTTTAAACACTGTTTTGTTTTAACTTACAGTATTAACAGACAAGTGGTTGATTTCTTCTTCCATGTGCATGACAGTAAAGTTTGTTAAAATGACATTTGTGTGTGTTATGATGGCCATAGTTTGACTGTGGAAATTATTATATTGTCAAATTTGGAATTCAAGCTAAACTTCAGTGGTTGACATATTTTTACACTTCCATGACAATAAAGTGTATGTTTTAGGGTGGCCAGAGTTTGACCCTAAAACTAATTAATTAATAACATTTGGAATTAACTAACATTTTCTCATCAAATGCGGAATAAACTAACATTTTCGGTAAGACAAAAAACCCTCACAAAAACTTACAATAAGAGTGTTTAAAAGCGTGTTAAAAATAAACATAAAAATGTCATTTTTAGGTTTTGTTACGTTTCATCAAACATATATTAACGTTGTTGCCCTAAGGTAAACTGGGTATAACACATGGCACACGGACAAAACTTACTATAACAATCTACAAGGTTAATGTAGGTTGCTTCTCTTTCTCCCCCTCCATTTTTCTGCATTCTTTCGTATCTCAAGTTATCATTACGTATATGTATTGTTGATAATAAAGGTAAAGTATTGGTATTGTTCATTATCAATAGCGCTATTTCTATTGGTATTTGAATTGCTCCATTTGTAGTGTAATAATGCTCATTGTCATTTCTGTATTATTTTCGCTAACTGCTTATTTGCTATTACTTTTACCATCTTATTTGCACATGTCGTATTTGCTGATGTTGCTCTATTGTTGTTGTTGTTTGCTGTTGTTGTTTTTGTCTCTCTGTCTAATCCCCCTCTTGTCCCCACAATTTCCCCCTCTGTCTTCTTTTTTTTCTCTTTCTATCCCCTCCTGCTCTAAATGATAATATAAATACATTTAATAAAGTCAAATACAAATACGGCAACAAGAGAAGTATCCTACATTTCTCTTTTGTAAAGTAAATCTGAACAGCCGACATGGGCATCTACATCAACTATATGATTTGCCTGAGAAGCTGGACAGGACAATAAAAAAATAAAAAAATAAAAAAAATGTGGTTTTGTGATTGCCAGTTTTTAAAATGAAACATATTAATACATCAAATTTAGAATTACAGTACACTAACATTTTCAGATTAGAATTAAAGTATTTAAATGTTTTAATGTATAAATATAACAGTGGTTGGCATTTTTTTTTACGTTTGCCTGACAGTTAAGGATGCTAAAACATCACTAAATAGCCTTTTAATGTTTTGTGACACTGGATGAATTAGGTTTCAATTACTTCCTATAGGAAACATTGTATGCCCAGAAAGATCTCAGAAAGGATCAACCTTGGAGCTAAAACAAAATTGCACGTTAAAGTGAAAAACACCCACCTGTGCATGTTTGTCATCTAGATCCTTCTGCAGCCTTTCCAGAAGGTTCTCCTCTTCATTTACTTGATCGTCGACGGTGGAGACTCCACCCACGCGCAGCTCCTTCTCTCGTTGCAAAGCAGAGCTCATCTCCTGGGCCTGGCTTCGCGCTGTTTCCAGCTGAACCTGGAGCTCCTGGAGGTGTCTGTGGAGGCTCAGCTTCTCCCTCTCAGCCTGCTGGCAGAGCTGAGAGGAGGCCTGGCGCTCCTGTTCCAATGTGGAAGTCAGCTGTGTGATGTGGATCTTTTGTTCCTCCAAATCAAGCTTCAAGTCCTTTGAGGGCCACACAAGAAGGCGTGTTATAATGTTGTCAGCTCTTGTCCTGCGCTAGACAGCAGATACAAACCTCCACTTCTTCTCGTGTGCTCTCCTCGCTTCTCCCAATTCGGCATTGCTCCTTCTCCACAGCCCACTGAAGTTCACGACCTCTCTTTTTCTCCTCCAACAGCTGGTCATTCAGTACATCCACTTCTGCAGCCTTCTGTGATACCTCAGCCCTGTATGCAAAGTTAACATGTCAGCATTATTGTCATAACTTGTATTATTCTAGATCATCATTTTTAACCTGAGTGTGTCCAGCTCTCTGAGGTGCTTGTGCTGTGCCTTAAGCGTGGTCTCCAGCTCCAGTTTAGTCTGCAACAGCTCGCTCTCCATCGCTCCATCAGCATCTCTTCCGCCTCGCTGCTCTTTCACGCTGTGCTCACCAGCCAATAACACGACAGGCCTGGCATCTGAGGAGCAAAAATATAACGGGAAGTAAATCAAAGGACATTTTTACGCTCTGTAGAAATAATGACAGGGATATTTTAAGGAGACTTGCCTTGATGGAGATCCTGCAGTTGACCTCGGAGATGATGAATCTCAGACCTGAGACTGGCTCTGTCTGCAGTGAGGAGGGAACCTATCGCTTCACTGTGCTGAGCATCCTGGACACAGGTCAAAAAGAAAGACACTGGATGAGTGAAATGTTAAGAGATAAGAAACGTCACATTGTATTCATCTCATTTTATTTCTATGAATCATGTGACGTGCATGATGATTACATTAGTAAACTAGTAAATTACAATGAAAATTATTAGGCGTGTTATCAGATATTGTTATCAGCTTGCATCTATCCATCCATCCATCCATCTTCTTCCGCTTATCCGAGGTCGGGTCGCGGGGGCAGCAGCCTAAGCAGGGAAGCCCAGACTTCCCTCTCCCCAGCCACTTCGTCCAGCTCCTCCCGGGGGATCCAGAGGCGTTCCCAGGCCAGCCGGGAGACATAGTCTTCCCAACGTGACCTGGGTCTTCCCCGTGGCCTCCTACCGGTCGGACGTGCCCTAAACACCTCCCTAGGGAGGCGCTCGGGTGGCATCCTGACCAGATGCCCGAACCACCTCATCTGGCTCCTCTCGATGTGGAGGAGCAGCGGCTTTACTTTGAGCTCCCCCCGGATGACAGAGCTTCTCACCCTATCTCTAAGGGAGAGCCCCGCCACCCGGCGGAGGAAACTCATTTCAGTCGCTTGTACCCGTGATCTTGTCCTTTCGGTCATAACCCAAAGCTCGTGACCATAGGTGAGGATGGGAACGTAGATCGACCGGTAAATTGAGAGCTTTGCCTTCCGGCTCAGCTCCTTCTTCACCACAATGGATCGATACAGCGTCCGCATTACTGAAGACGCTGCACCGATCCGCCTGTCGATCTCACGATCCACTTTTCCCTCACTCGTGAACAAGACTCCGAGGTACTTGAACTCCTCCACTTGGGGCAAGATCTCCTCCCCAACCCGGAGATGGCACTCCACCCTTTTCCGGGCGAGAACCATGGACTCGGACTTGGAGGTGCTGATTCTCATCCCAGTCGCTTCACACTCAGCTGCGAACCGATCCAGTGAGAGCTGAAGATCCTGGCCAGATGAAGCCATCAGGACCACATCATCTGCAAAAAGCAGAGACCTAATCCTGCAGCCACCAAACCGGATCCCCTCAACGCCTTGAATGCACCTAGAAATTCTGTCCATAAAAGTTATGAACAGAATCGGTGACAAAGGGCAGCCTTGGCGGAGTCCAACCCTCACCGGAAACGTGTCCGACTTACTGCCGGCAATGCGAACCAAGCTCTGACACTGAGCTTGCATCTAGATTGTCCCATATAAAGTCTGCTACAAGCAGGCCTGCAGCGTGTTAACATCTAAATGTCTTCCACTAAGCACACAAGTTTGATCTTTTATTGTATTTTAGTGAAGTCATTTACAAAAGGTAAACATGTTAGGCTATAGTATAACAAGTTAGACATACACAATAAGTGTCCTTGATTGAACAATTTTGCAGTCTAAAAAAACGGCGATCCTGTATAAACAGGTATCAAATAATTATAGTTGCGTATTACTTACGCAAAGTTTCCAAGGCAGAAGCGTATTAGAAAGTATCCAGTAACAAACGTGTCCGCATTGTTCAACTTACTGCGCCATGAGCTTAACCAACTAAATTATTGAGACCATTAGGTGTCCCCAAAAACATATTATCACTCCACTTCAAAAGCATAAATCTGTCATAAGGTTAGTGTTTTTCATACCGACCATTGTTCTCGAGGTAATTTCACTTGATAACTTGACCTACTCAGTGGCCTAGTGGTTAGAGTGTCCGCCCTGAGATCGGTAGGTTGTGAGTTCAAACCCCGGCTGAGTCATACCAAAGACTATAAAAATGGGACCCATTACGTCCCTGCTTGGCACTCAGCATCAAGGGTTGGAATTGGGGGTTAAATCACCAAAAATGATTCCCGGGCGCAGCACCGCTGCTGCCCACTGCTCCCCTCACCTCCCAGGCGGTGATCAAGGGGATGGGTCAAATGCAGAGGACAAATTTCACCACACCTAGTGTGTGTGTGACAATCATTGGGACTTTAACTTTAACTTTAAAGCCTTACCAAACATTTGACACTACAAAATATATAAAGTATGTACTCTGATTCGAGCTGATATCTGATCAATATCAGTATCGACCAATACTCATGCCGATATTGGTATCGGATAGGGTGAAAAAGTTATATCAGGACACCCATGGTTACTATTATTATTTTATCACATTTAACATTGAGACCTATGGACAATTTAGTCTCCTATTAGTTTAATATGCATGTTTTTGGGCATGTGGGAGGAACCAGACCCCCGCACAAACGAAAGTAAGCAGAATAAGAAAAAAAATAGAAATAGAAAATATAAAGTAAAAAAGACGCTAGTATTTAATTTTTCTTAATTTTATTCACTATATATTTTTGGGACAGGTAATTTAGTAAGCAGGTGTAACTTTCCAGGTCACTGGTGTGTGTCTGTGAGTGACAGGAAAAGAAGCTCTGACTCACTTGGAGACAAGGCATCGCTTGCTGGTTTGCATGTATAAATCGATCAAACTGGAACATAAGCTGACATTTTCCAGACTTTTTTTCCTCTGGGAGAAAATATTTTGTGATATTTGGGTCATTCACCTGCTCGGCTAGTCTGCACTCCAGCTGGTTGAGGTGGATGATGGCGTCGCTGGTGTCCAGCACGTCCAACTGGCTGTAAAGGGCACTCTTGAGCACGCTACGCTCCTTCACAAACACCTGCCGCACCGCGTCCAGCAGCTCGCCGCACCAGTCCTCTGCAGTAGACGCCTGCGGGACATCAACACGGAAATGTAACGACTTGACTTCCGGGTGCATATGTCCTTTTTTAGTACCTGTGTTTGCATGTGGGCGATGACGCCTTTGAGGGAGTCTACGGTCGCCAGCAAGGTGTCTCTTTCCTTTACCCAGGCCTGGAGGTTAAAATGGGAGCTCGGCTCACCTTCAGAGAGAGGGAGCTCTGTCAGAGAGAGCACTTGCATGCCCTCCTGGTGCACCTCACGGAGCAACGTCTGTAAGCACATCCCATGAAATTTGAATATTTCAAAAGCTACAGAACTACATCTTAAGTTTTCTGATGACAATAAATAACTAGTTTACCTTGATGCGATCTGGTAATTGATCATCCGTCTCTCTTCTGGCACCTTCGGGTGTCACTCTGAATTCCTGCTGAAGTTCTGCTTGGTCATATCCGGTTCTCTGGCTGTAGTCCGAGCTGCTGTCTGCAAACAAAAGACGACCCGCACTGTGACATTGTCTGTGATTATTATTATTGCTTGTTATTGTCATTGTTTAACTTACCACTTGTGTAGCCATCTCTGAACTGTGATAGCGACCGATCTTGTCTCGAAGCCTACAGAGAATGCAACATGAAAAAATTAAATTACAGAACAAGATATCTGACAATCAATGAAAAGTAATAAGCATTTAATTATTGACAGTAATCTAATAAAAAACAAGAAGATCTAAAAACATATAACATGACATAACATAAATATTAGCTGCACCAATAAAAAGCTGTACAAATGTTTGCTACTCTACACCTTCTAATTAGCCTCTAACCGTTATTAAACACATTTTTAACTTCACTTTAAGAAAAAATGACAGACATATAGCATCGTACTTTAAAAAAGCATCTTCCTGCAGGATAATGTTGAGTGAACTGCTTTTCAGACCGCAATCGTTTTCCCCTGCAGAAAGCGGCATCAATCAACTTTCTATTTCAGTTACCGTGAATACATTTTTTTTTTTATTATTAAATGATAAATGATAAATGGGTTATACTTGTATAGCGTTTTTCTACCTTCAAGGTACTCAAAGCGCTTTGACAGTATTTCCACATTCACCCATTCACACACACATTCACACACTGATGGCGGGAGCTGCCATGCAAGGCGCTAACCAGCAGCCATCAGGAGCAAGGGGTGAAGTGTCTTGCCCAAGGACACAACGGACGTGACTAGGATTAGTGATGGGTCAAACGATACTGAAGCCTCGACGCATCAAAACTAAAACACAAGGAGTGTGTTGTGTCCCTCGGTGACTCGATGTTTGTGTCACTTTAAGAAAAAAACATGTGACTAATTCAACTGCTGTATGAAATGGCAAACTGCATTTAGCTGGAAGCGCTTCTTTCGGCTCACAAGTGACAGCTGATACTGAAAGTGGGTGGGTGTTGTACTGCTTTTGACAATATTATTTGTCACCATATTAAATCTAAATGTAACTAAGAAAAAAGGTTGAATTCAAAAGTGTGCAATAAATTGGATCTTACAGCGCTACATAATCATAATGCTCTTTTCCTTTTTACTATTTGGCTTATTGACCAGAGTTGCATGTTTTATATTCCTTTCTGCACAGCTTGACTTTTTAATGCAGCATATGGCGCCATTATGAAACCGCAACACTGTTAGTGCAGTGTCGATACAGCCAGTGAGTGTGCCACACACTCACTGTGTCATCATTTGCCAAGCACTATTGTTAACAATTTAGTGCCTCAATTAATAGCTGCTTCACAAATGAATGCCAGTGGGTGCCACCAGGTATCAACCTGGGCTATTATATCTATTTACTGCAACATATATTATGATACAAGTATCACAATATACTGTACCAATATAATAATATCACAGTAATATGTACTATAGAATTATGTATTTTTCATTTATTGCCAATATATAGAATATATATAATCCAATTAAATGTATGTTAGTTCTTGCAGTTGTGTAAAAAAATTAATTTCAAGAAATTCTATTTATTAGTATTTATTTACTGTCCTCACCTCAGTGGAGCGCAACTTGTCAATGACAGCTTTGAAGGCTTTACACTCATCTTCCAGGTTCTGTGCATCCCTGCGCAAGGTGTCGCTCTCTGATATATGCCGGGCCTCCATGTCCAGGATCTCCGCGGCGTGCAGCTCCTGCATCTGGACGATCTTCTCCTGGAACTCTTTGATCAGCTCCTCCAGCTCCTCTTTGGTGTCCGCCACAGGGGGCTTCTCGCTGCAGTCAGATGTGGCGAGCACTTCAGTCTGCGTGAAAGCGTTCGACACAGCCGGCCCATGTTGCTCTGAGTCACTGCTGCTGTTCATTTGCTTTCTGGGGGTTCTATTGGAGGGTGCAGAACTCTTCCTGGAGAGACATGTTTTCTCTTTGGTGCTGCTTCCTTTAGCGTCTGGCTGCTTGCTTGCTTTTCTTTTGGGCTGAGAGGCGGTGGAGGAGGACGAAGCGGAGGAAAAAGGGTGAGAAGACTGAGCTGGAGATGAAGACGTAGGAGCTGACTCGCCCGTCTTCAACAAGGCTGTTCGCATTTCCTCGAGCCCCTCTTTGAGCTTACAAATAGAGAGCTCACGATCTTGGACATCCTCTTTAAGTTTCTCATTGTGTTGCCTGCAGCCATTCACTTCTTCTTTGGTGGCGTCCACTTTCTTTTTGACCTCCTGGAGCTCCTCTTTGAGCTTACAAATAGACGATTCACGGATGTGGATGTCCTCCTGAAGCTTCTCATTGTGTGATTTGTAGCTGCTCAGTCCTTCTTTGGTGGTTTTAACAGTGTTTTTGACCTCATCAAGCTCCTCGTTTAGCCTACAAATAGACAATTCCTGCACCAGAATATCCTCCTGCAGCTTCTCATTATGGGATTTGTAAATGTCAAGTTCCTCTTTGGTGGAGTCTGCATTGCATCTGACCTCTTGGAGCTCTTTGAGAAGCTCTGTCTTGTCTGCTTTGTCCTCTTCGGCTCCAACCTGGACATGAAATGACAACTGATCAATCAATCCCAGTTTTCTTAAAGAACAAAAACAACATGTAAGCTGCTTTCTGCTTACTTTGAATTCTTCTTTAAGTTGACTGATGGTCAGTTCACGCTCCTTTAAGATAACATAAAAGAAAGGTTGATGATGATGATGAATGATCTAGCTTTGTTTTTATCTTGTTTTAAAAGTGAGATTTAATACCTGCAGCAGCTCTTGCAGCTTCTCCAAGCTTTCCTTGCAGCTGTTCAGCTCCTCTTTGGCGAGCGCCGCCTCATTCTGACTCATTATTAACTCTCCTTGAAGCGCTTGCATCTCTTCATCTCCTTGAGAAGACACCTGAAGTGCCAACAGGGACGCAGCAGACATAAATGACTAGGCTTTGTGTGGCCTTATTAAACAGCATTTTGTTTGTGGCAACATTTTGTTTTTTATTAATATTTATTATGTATTAATTATTATCATTATTATTACTCCTGAAGGGCACCCAGCCCACCCTAAACCTAACGGCACCTCTTGACACACCCACACTCAGTATGTTTACCTGCACAAAACTAATTATTGACTTGTTTTTGGTTGAAAATAACTTTTTAAAAACACATGTAAAAACCCTTAAGAAGAATGCAGCGAGTAATGTTGCCAAGATTTTGTAAGGAAAAAAACGTAAAGGTTGTAGACGTTTTAAACATGGGATTAACATACAATGATACTTTGTACTTTTGGTTTACGAACTTTAAGATTGTGCCAAATATGCTCATTCATTTATTTTGTGTCCCGCTAGCAGCAATTTTGTCCTTGCTCGTAGTGAAGAGATTGAATGAGCTGGCTTTGTACCACAGCAAGTTTTTAATTGTGATGAGAACTGACTTTTCTGGAAAAAAATGCTAAAGCGGACTTATTTCACAGCGGAGGAGAAGACTACCTCTCGTTCAGCGGTGCCTCTTATAAGAATGTGCACGCACGCACGAACCATGGTTCCCCTTGTATTGGTATTATGTGATTGTAAATCCGGTCCTTCCTGCATGTAAACACTCCCATCAATCCATTATTGTAACCTGCATTCTACGCACATACCAGTTTTCCCAACGACAACCCGGAAACATAGTCGACGGCACAGTCCATGATCAGAAAGCCCACAATAAATACATGTCTTTGTTTCATCAATAATGTTTTTCATCAGGCAATCGAACCAGTGGTGCCATTAGGTCTTTTTAGGAGGGCTGAAGCCTCCCTAAAATATCAAATAAACCCCCATAATTATGTGCTGTTTTTTTTTTTTTTTTACTAAATAAACAGTTCATATAAAGTGTATACATATATATTATGTATATATATATATATATATATGACTGATATCAATGAAATAAAAAAATCATCACATCTTAACAAAACCGAGGCTATGATCATGTGACCCCCCTGGTGGTTGTGGCCCTGAAAAACCGCATAAAGTGTTTATGCCCTGATGGTCAGGCTGTTCGGAATGTCCATGAAGTATACAGTACCTTTTGAAGTTGGTCCTTCAGTCTGTCTACCGCTTCTGTTTTTTCCTTAAAGAAAGAGACGAGCAACAAAGTCTGAAAAAAACTCATCACATGCTCTTAGAGAAGGTTTGGATCTTCACATACTTTTAGTTCCTCCTGGAGGTTGCTGCATTGCTCGCTGTAGTTGTCCAGCTGCTCTTTGGTGTCCAAGGCTTCTTCTCTTGCCTTCTTCAACTCTTGGAGCAGCTCAGACGCAGGTAGGTGGTCACCAGCTGAGGCCTAATTCAAAGAACCAGAAGGGTTTAAACTTCTCGTTAGACTTAAGTCAGATTTTGTAAGGTTTCACCCTCTTACCTCCACAGCTGGTGACGCCCTTGGAGGCGTTTTGACCTTCATTTGACTCAGCAGATCCATGAGCACCGCCAGCCTCTTCTCGTATTCCAACACGTCCTCTTCTGAGCTCGACAACAGCTGCTTCTGGAGCTCCTGGTCTTTCTGGATCCCGCTGAGACTTGCCTCCAGCTCACAGAGCTTCTGTGTCAGGTGGACCACCTTGCCCCTTGGAGCTTGTCTAGCATGGACAGGCAGGCTGAGTTCCATTTTAGGGAGGCTAAAGTCGCCAAAACTGTGTGGGTGATGATCTTCTTTGGATGTTTGGAACTGCTGCTGCAAAACCTCCTGGCTGGCTTTGTTGACAAGCACAGCCGCCATTTTCTGCCTCAAATCTTCCTCCAGTGTGGACACTTTTAGTTGAAGATCATCTGCGTGTTTTTGAGTTTGCTCCACAAGGAGGTGACAGCGGCTGAGTTCAGTGTCTTTTTCACCCACGGAGTCCTCAAGCTCCTGAATGCGGAGACGGAGCTCCTTTATACTAGATGCTGCTCTTTGCTCCAGCGCTTGAACTTGGGCCTGGACCACTACAAAGCCTGCAGTTTTCTCTTCAAGTACTGCTTCTGCGCTGTCACATTTCTCTCTTTGGGCCACTGCGCTCTCCTTTAAGACTTCATGTATCTCCAACAGCTTGCCATGCGCCATTTTGAGGGTATCAAACTCCTTAGAGGCCATGTCCATTTTCTGCTTTATTTCATCATATTCCTCCCTACTTGGCGCACAGTCCTCACCGTGGGGCCCAACATGGGCATCGTTTTCATCACCCGCATACCGTTTCTGCTCGATGTGGACCAGTTCCTGCTGGAGTTTGTCAATAACGGCATTCAGCTGGTCCACCTCCTCCGCGCTGTTGCTTCTTAGGCGTTCCTGCTCGCTCCGCAGGCAGTCCACCTGTGACTCCAGGTCCTTTATCAGCTCATCGCGCTCATGTAGTTCCTGAAAGCATGAAGAAGATATGAACTCATGATAATAAATAAAAATTAGGGATGTGCCGATTGGTGTTGGCTGATTTTCATGAAAAAGTATGGAATTGATTAATACCTTTTAATGCCATTCAGAAACCCCCTCTGGCTGACCCTGTTTTTATTTTTAGTCCCCTGATTGACAAGCGGCTAGCAGCTAAAGATGTGTCTCCATACACAGTGTGGAACCACTCCACGAAGTTAAAGTTAAAGTACCAATGATTGTCACACACACACTAGGTGTGGTGAAATTTGTCCTCTGCATTTGACACATCCCCTTGTTCACCCCCTGGGAGGTGAGGGGAGCAGTGGGCAGCAGGGGTGCCGCGCCCGGGAATCATTTTTGGTGATTTAACCCCCAATTCCAACACTTGATGCTGAGTACCAAGCAAGGAGGTAATGGGTCCCATTTTTATAGTCTTTGGTATGACTCGGGGTTTGAACTCACAACCTACCGATCTCAGGGCGGACACTCTAACCACTAGGCCACTGAGTAGGTGATAAGATAGGGTAAGATGATAATAACCTTCTCCATTACAGCATACAAACTGCCTTTCTTTGTATCTTAAGTCTCATTATCACTGGAGGACAAGGCTAGAAATGTTACAGGGGCAGGCATGCTAGTAGCCAAGCTAACTGCTAAGATAGCTTTAAACAACGCAAAGAAATAGTGCTTAGTTAAGTTTAAGCAGAAAGCAAGCAGCTATTAAGACGTAATTAACAAGTAGACGTATCAGTCGAGAGCAGTACTTCTTAATTATTGTCTGTTACTGTTAATGTTTTACTTCCGTTTAGTAATTGTGTACTATTGACTTTGTTTGTATAAAATAATTGTATGTAATAAAGAAGAATATAGAACTAGATTAAATATTGTGTTGATAAACTATCAATAGCACTTACCATAAATAAATTGGTAATGGTATATTACTCATTGATGATCGTTTCGGAATCGGCAGCATAAAACCCTAATCGGAACATCCCTAATAAAAATAACTTTAAGAAACAACCTTTGAGTCTCCAATATACAGTAACATTTTGTAATCAAAGTGATTTATTATTTGGATATTATTGGAAACTCCAGGGTTCAATAAGACACCAAAAACGGAATAAGTACTTACCAAGACAAACCAAAAATAAAATACAAATGGAGCCACCAAAAATGGAAGTGAACAAGACCAACACAAAGTGACGCACAACCATGACGCTATGCACACACGAAATAGACTTGTATTTCCATTTCGTGCACGCATATGATATATTTATACATATATTTTACCTTGTTGCCAGACGTTTTCTCCATGTGTTGGAGCTTAGTGATCTGTTCATTAAGATGTACTATTTCCCTGTCCTTCTCCTCCATCACCTTCAAGAGTCAAGAGATTATAACGTGATGGAATTAAAAGAATCCATAATTGGCCTCATTTCTTTTGGCAACTGGTGAAAATTCCCTAATATTGTCAAATCTGTACAATAACAATAAGCTATACAAGTTTTGAATCGCCGTGGGATGGATGTGATTAGGCTTTAAAAGGTCCCTTATTATGCAAAATTGACTTTTTATACTGGTGTTCGAGTGACATGTGTCCATAGAGTCTGTTTAAGAGCTTCAATCATTATGTAGGTTCTTTCTCATGGACATGCCTCAAACCCGTCCCTAGCTAGATAAGCATGTTTTGGGGTAAAAGCCCAAAAGCAGACTTTGCAACATCTCAAAATAAAGTTCAGAGCTCTGCTAATTACAGTATCTATCAGTCAGCAACAGAAGTGATTACACATTTGATCATCCTATTGAGCTAACCTAGCATGGTGTTGCTGTTAAAAATGTGCATGTACCGTAATGTTAACACGTAGCTATTTTAGTGTGCTAACGTGTCCCCTGTCTCGTTGTTCTCTGTCACAGGTGTCAAAGGCAAGATCTGGGGCCGTATTTATCAAGCGTCTTAGAGTGCCATTTTACACTTAAGTCCTGAGAATTTGCGAAATTTAGTCCTACTCTCAAACTTAAGAATAAAAGCTATTTATCAACTTTCTTAAGTCTAAGAATCACTCCTACTCTCCACGATATTTAAGAGAACTTCAGAGGTGTCCTAAGTGGTTAGGAGTTGCGAGCGGGGGATGGCACTGAGGCGAGAGAGACGTGCGCGAACGTTCAGGGAGCGGAAGGATGTCCTGGCTTTATTTGATGACGAGCAGCTGATCAAACGGTATCGTTTAGACAGAGCGGGTATTATTTTGTCACAGATTTAATAAGGGGCGTCATCTCATCAGCAACATCACGCAGCAGAGCTTTCACAGCAGAACTACAGGTCATCACAATGCTTCGATATCTCGCCACTGGGAAAATTAATTGGAAAGAAAAGGAAAAATTTATTTTTGATTCGTTGCCAATATTGTTTGTTTGTTTTGTATTATTTTATAGTTTATTGTCAAAATATACACTCCCATTGTCCACTTAAATATTTCTAAGATATTTCTTTGTTCTTAGACAAGGGATTCCCTTCCGTGATTGGTCATTTCTATGGACACAGAAATGACGTCACCTAAAATTCCGTTTACGGCACATAGTAATGTCGTAATTCAGCTCTGAGTGTGACACTTAAGATTCAGTCCTACACTTCGCTGAAAGTGTGCGTAAGACGCTTGATAACTAACTTTTAAGTGCAGCTTTCAGCGAAGAATTTCTTTACTCATAAGTCAACTCTTAGCAGACGTCTTAGGAGTAATTCTAAGACGCTTGATAAATACGGCCCCTGACCTGCAACATCATTTTACATGACCCCGCGAAAGCCTGGAAATGTGCGTCATTACAGCACCTCTCTTTTTTGCTAAATGTATTTATTATTTCAATTTTGACATAAAAACTGTACTGGATGCAATTGCATATCATCTGAACTTGAATGTTCTTTGATCGTGTACCAATACATTCCAAACATCTTTTGTTGTTTTTTTCAACTTGACTTATGATATCAAAGCCAATTATCCATACATTTGCAAGTAAACAATATGATAAATGCATAGGCAATTGTGTAATAATATCATGAGGTGATTATACGTTTATCCATCCATCCATCCATTTTCTACCGCTTGTCCCTTTCAGGGTCGCAGGAGGTGCTGGAGCCTATCTCAGCTGCATTCGGGCGGTAGGCGGGGTACACCCTGGACAAGTCGCCACCTCATTGCAGGGCCAACATAGATATTTAGAAATATTTACTGTTACAAGCGGCCATTTCTGCAAAAAACAAGTTTGACATGCCCGTTCTATGTGATATATGGCATCATATAAAGTCAAAAAACATCCTAGATTTTAATTTTTTTTTTTTTTTACAAATATTGTGGAACCTCTGAGACATATTTAAAATAGTAGAAAATGTGTATAATATGGGACCGTTAATGTTAGCCTCTGGTAGACATGGGAGACTTGTCAGTTAATAGACCTACTAATTTCTTTCTTGACAACTAAGGAGTTTTCTATTCTTAAAAGGCAAATGATTAGGCATCAATTAAAATAATTAATATTATTTAATTATTGTAATTAATAATAATTAATAATTATATGATTTATTACATTGTTTAATTAATTATCATTAATAATCATTAATTTAAAAAAGGAGAATAAACTACAGCTAGTACAACACTAACCTAAATCATTTAACAGTATTTGTCAAAAACCGAGTCGGTAGTTATTGTCTTTGCAGAAGGTCAAAGGTTACCTGGAGCATGTGTTCCCTCGTTTCCAGGTACTGCTGCTGGCTGCTGATCTCCTTCTTCTGGATCTCCAGCTGCATGTGAAGCTGCTGCACCTCCTCGTTCTTGTTCTCCAGCTCCTCTCTGAACTGCTCCAGCTGCTCCTCCAGGTTACAGATCTGAGACGACGAGAGAAAAGGAAAGTCGCTGAAGTCGAAATTTGCGCCGCGAGATTCTACAAACTAATCGGATCGACAAGGAGAACGATAAAAAAGTGCAGAGGGAACAGTACTGTACCTCCTTCTCTTTTCGCTCCAACGCTTCTCTTTCAGTTTGCAACTGAGCCTCCAATGTGGTGTGCGTTGCGTTGGCGATGGATGTTTGGCTTCTATTTTGCTCATCCTTTGATACACAACAACAAAGCACATTAGTCTATTTTCTTATTTAACACATATGCAGGCTAATGAGAGATGTCAGACAGACAGGATGTTTCAAGAGTATTAAGTTTGTTGGTGAGCAAGGGAGTGGTGGATCATCTTATTGGCATAACTGGCCATGACGCAGCAACAAGCCGAGTGTGAATGCCATCTCCTAAATGGAGTTGTAACGATGAGCTCGATTCAGCCCGTTACAATGTGTTTATGAGTGATGAGGGCATTACAGGAATGGCCTAGCTTTGTTTATCCCACAATGGCAAAATTGTTTGGTTGCAGTGCAGATACAACACGTCTACAAAAAATAAAGTAAAAAACACATGAAAACTTTAGGAAAACAAGAAGACAGAGCACATTAAAAAACATAAAAGGCCACAAAGCTAATGCAACCAGCTGCCACTTCAGCAACGCCATTACTACATACGTAGATTATATACGTAGCCATCTGTCAAAAATAATTGAATGCTGGGCTGCCCCAGGCTAAATGGTGGCAGAATTTGATTTGGAGGCCCACCCTACCCATTACAATTTGTTTCACACATATTTTATTTATGTGAAACTATTGTCTGACTTTTTTAATCAAACTTTAATTTAATTTGATGCATGTTTTATATAAAACTAAATTACTGGAAAAAAATTGGTCAATAATAGATTTTTTTAAGGCAAAATGACGTTTTAACATAATTTTAACTTAAATTTATAAACCATCCAAAATAATTTCCGACTGGGATTTGAACACTATACCTCTACCTGACAAAACAAGAACTTTTGCTGTGCACAAAAGCCAGTATGGAATACTTTTGTGGTAACATTTCACATGAAGTGTCCCGTTAATCATTGACATTTCACATGCACTTCTTCATGCAAAACGGGCCCCTGTCCCCACCACTAATTGCGGGGCCACACGCAGCGGTCGTGTTCTGTCTATGGGGCTATTCGGTCTATATGGGAAACACTGCAGCATTAATAGCACCGCTGAGTTCAACGAAAACAGCAATAAAACAGGTGTAACATGCATGAGTTTCAAAAGCCAACATTTGAAAGTGCATGCAGAGGTAAATAAAGCTGCTTGATGCTGACTAGTTACCCAGTGTGACATCAGCGGATATCCCCATATATGGTAGAAATTTACCCAAAGAGCTTTGCGTGAGTTCGCCATTGTAGTCAGCACTGTAGTCAGAGGTGGGTAGTAACGCGCTACATTTACTCCGTTACATCTACTTGAGTAACTTTTGGGATAAATTGTACTTCTAAGAGTAGTTTTAATGCAACTTACTTTTACTTTTACTTGAGTATATTTATAGAGAAGAAACGCTACTTTTACTCCGCTACTTTTATCTACATTCAGCTCGCTACTCGCTACTAATTTTTATCGATCTGTTAATGCACGCTTTGTTTGTTTTGGTCTGTCAGACAGACCTTCAAAGTGCCTGCGTTACTGGTGACGTTTCACTCCGTTCCACCAATAAAATGCAGTCACTAGTGACGTTTGACTCCGTTCCACCAATCAGATGCAGTCACTGGTGACGTTGGACCAATCAAACAGAGCCAGGCGGTCACATGACCTGACTTAAACAAGTTGAAAAACTTATTGGGGTGTTACCATTTAGTGGTCAATTGTACAGAATATGTACTGTACTGTGCAATCTACTAATACAAGTTTCAATCAATCAATCAAAAGTGTGAAGGAAAAAAGACACTTTTTTATTTCAAACGTACATCCCGTCACAAGCCTAAAGACTGACTGCACAGTTCCTGTCTTCACAATAAAAGTGCCGCTCCATCGCGCCTGCGCTTTCAAAATAAGAGTCTCCAAAAGCCAGCGCAAACAAGCTAGCAAGCTACGGAATTTGCCGCCAATGTATTTCTTGTAAAGTGTGTGAAAACGAATATGGAAGCTGGACAAATAAGATACCAAAAACCAACCGCTTTCATGTGGTATTAGACAGAAAGGAGGAACTTTTTTTCTCCTGCATTTGAAAACGTGGACGTTAAGCACTGCTGTCAGGATTACAATCAATGCAAGTCATCAGAATCAGGTAATACACCAACTTATATTCTTGTCAACATGAAAGAAAGGAATCTATATGTGTTAAACATGCATGTATATTCAGTAAAACACCTTTAACATGTAAACAAAAACGGCAAAATAAATAAATATAAATGATATACTGTATATATCAATGTATGTGTATATATGTATATATATATATATATATATATATATATATATATATATATATATATATATATATATATATATATATATATATATATATGATATGTGTGTGTATGTTACTCATCAGTTACTCAGTACTTGAGTAGTTTTTTCACAACATACTTTTTACTTTTACTCAAGTAAATATTTGGGTGACTACTCATTACTTTTACTTGAGTAATAAATCTCTAAAGTAACAGTACTCTTACTTGAGTACAATTTCTGGCTACTCTACCCACCTCTGACTGTAGTCAATAGGCTCCCTTTTCTCAATCCTCTTTTTGTGGAGCAGACTGCCTCGTACATGCACATACTGTACATCCTTCGCTGTTGCCATTTCTATTACAAAGTAGAATGTAGGTCTACTTTAGCCAGTAGACTGGCTATAGAAGCGATAACTGTAACATGACTGGTGGGGGGAAAAAAACCTAGTCGAAGTGGAGCCACGTAAATAGGACTGCCTACGAAACAGCCCGTCTTGAAGAGACGGTCAGAAAGGCTTGAAGATGGCTGGTAAAACATCATCTATGCAAAATTTTAAACAAAGAACCAACATTACATGTTATGTAGACCAAAAGGAAGTGTTTTAAAGGGGAACTGCATTTTTTTGGAATTTTGTCTATCATTTACAATCCTTATGTGAGTCGAGAACACAAGTTTTTATTTTTTTATGCATTCTAAATCGTAAATAAACGCTAGCTAACTTTTGGTAACGTTTATTTACGATTTAGAATGCATAAAAAAAATGGCGTCAATGGGAGCTTGTCTATTCCACAAAGCCCCCTAAATAATCATCAAAAAACCACCAACATTACTCCATTTACATCTCGTGACCTGAATATTAACCAAGTATTGTCTTAAGAAGTATGCCGTGAGTAGTAGGTTTGTTGTTGAAAGGACAAGCGAATGTTGCGATACGTCTATGAAATGAATATGCTAGTCTATGATTAAAATGAGCAAAATACGTAATACAATATTACATGTTATTATAAATGTGCCTGTTACTACATTACATATATACTTACAACTTGTAAAAAAAATGTTAATGGAGGTGTTTAAATGTTTTATCGAGTGCTGTATAGGGTAAATAGAGCGACTCCCATTGGCTCTGTTAGCTGACTTTTGCTAATGTTTATTTGTGATTTAAAAATCATAAAAAAAGAAAAACCTATGTGTTCTTGTCTTACATAAAGATTGTGAATGATAGACAAAACTCCCCCCAAAAATCTTTAAAAGGGCTGTTTTCAACTTCCTCAAAGTTAGATTTGTAATCCAAAAAATATAGGAAGAAAACCATTGGCTAGCTTATGTTACCATTAGTGGTTTAACAGAACATACATATTTTAAAGTGTCTATATTCTTCACAATTAGTAATTATATTGAATTAAAAAAATGCACAAAAGCAGTCCCAGAGAAGCAACATACAATTTGGAGTCATGTTGTTGTTACAGTATGCGATGCTATACGTTTGATGATAGCTAAAATCAGCAAACTGCTATTATTAGCTAACAACACACAAATCCATTGTGCGTACGCGTGTTACGTGCTGACATAGTTTACGTCATTACGTGCTGAAACCCGTATGAGGCGTAATATTATGTTTAATGTGCCCTCCAAGCATCTGTGTAAAAGTTGCAAACAGCTCATTTAATGCTAATGTTTTTTGACATGACCCAACTTAGAAACCATGCACCTGGTGTCAATAGGAAGCTCGGCCGTAAAATTGAAAAGAGGCGTTCATGACTTATTGGAATAAGCGGGAGTCAATGTTTTTATTAGGGGCCTTTCCTAAAACGCTTTTTATACACCAATAGCAGCGCAACAGAGGCACTGGCTGACAATGGTTGCTAAGCATAGATCAGTGTCGTCATGACACCCCGACACATTGTTCTCTGGCTCTGTGAAGCCCCTCCCACCTCCTAGAGCTCCTCTAAATCATTCTCCATGCTCTAACACACACACACACACAGATCTTCTACCATGCTGCACATCCACTACACTTCCCACTCACTAGTCATCTCTGCTATCAATCTCTCTCTCTGTCTTTTATCACTCCCTGGCCCCTTTCCTAACCTTCTCCAGGGACTCGGCGCTGGTCAGCAGGGCCTGCTCCAGCTCGCGAATGCGGCTCTCCAGCCTGTCAATCTCCTGGTCGCGCTCTCCCAGCTCACGACGCAGCTGCTCGGAACTGAGCAGCAGCTCACTGCACCAGTCTGCCTTCTCCTTAAGCTGACTGGTCAGATGTTCCACCTGGTAGTAGAACGCAAAGTAAGAGAAATAGAAAAGAGGGTTGTTTAAATACAATTGCTTACAGATACCGCTTGCTACAGTGTAGCCGGCACATACACATACACGCTAGCTGGGAGGTCAGCTGATCCACCTGAGAAAGGAAGGAGGGAGGGTGGAAAGAAGTGCAAGGAGCTACATGGGGGAGAGAGAGTGTTCATTCAGGGCGACGAACTACACAGCAGTACATGAAGCAAGGGGACAGATGATTGATCTACCGGTCAAATAAAACAAGAAGGTATCTCACACGTAGGGAGCAGGGCTGTTAGGGTTGACAACACCAAAAAGAAGAATCCCTAAAATTATTTAAAAAGTGATGTAGGAAATGGATCTACAGAGCAGGTTGTTTAGTTAACTTGGGAGAAAACCCAACCAAGTGTCCTTGCATCAACCAGAACCTTATTGTTTGTGACATTCAAGTTGAACAGACTTATCATTTAAATACTTCAATTCTATAAAAAAAAAAGATAAGAAATACATTCGAAAAATAAGAAATAAAATCCACAACAAATTGTCATAATTATTGTAGCAATACAAAACATGGAGATTGTATAAAAATGACTTGCTTATGTAATTTGTTATGCTCATAATTCCTGGAGTTTGTGAAAGCATCTGTCCTTTGTGCATGATTAAAAAGTGCTGTATTGTTGATGCAATTACTAGCTAGTGCTGCTAGCAGTGTTAAAAGGGCTGTTTTTGACATGTTAGCTCAGTTTTGAATGGGTCCTATTATGCAAAACCAACTTTTTTTTACCTATTGGTACCTGCTGTTGTGTAGTTGGGATCTGCATAGGTCCCGACAATTTGAAATCTAACCGTGAAGGCATTGCGGCGATATTTATAAAACAATCTTGCCTTCCTTCATACTTCCGGAAAACGAGCCGTTTAGAATTTGCCCCATTGGTGCCGCCAGTGGATTACCCATATATGGTAGAGAATACCAAAGTGCTTTGCGGGAGTCCACCATTGTAGGCTGACGGTGTAGTCAATAAGCTCCTTCTTTTCCGCTATCCTCTGGTTGTGGGGAAAACTGGCTTGTACGTGCACATGCATCCAATGCTGTTGCCATTTCTCATACAAAGTAGCATATAGTTCGAACTTAATCTGTCAGTACACTTTCTATGGAAGCGCAAAAAACGACAACAAAGATGCCGGGGAGAAGACGCTGTCGAAGTGGAGGCACGTAAATAAGACCGCCCACAAAACGGCGTATACTGAAGAGTCGGCCAGAGAGCAGCTTGAAATTGGTCTGTAAAATCTAATCCATGCAAAAATGTGCCCAATGAACCACCATTACATGTTATGTAGACCACAAGAAAGTGTTTTAAAAGGTAAGGGAAAAAATCATAATGATCCCTTTAAAAGAGCGTCAGACTGTGTGCTTCTGTCAGGACGCTACATTAATTACAATACGTTACTTGCACAATATCGCCGCTAAACAGTTGGCTGAGTCTGCATTCATTTAGCAGCGAAATGAGGCACCGATAGTAACCAGACAGAAAAAAGAAGCTATCATTACTATTATCGAACGAGGTTTCGGTACCTATTCCTAGTTGTATGCAATATATGGCATCTATTATGTTGGACAAGTGCAGAGTTAGAGTGTGTATGTAAAAAGTGGAAGTGCACACCAGCACATTTAGGAGACACACACTATGTCGGAGACAGGTATGGGCAAACACAGCTCATTAGCATTAAAACGGCGTAGAACTCACTAAAAGTCTTAAAACTATATTTTGGAAATATTGTTGATGTTTACAGTGCAACAAAGAAAGGGGAAGAGAAAAAAACAAACATTTTCATGAGTTTGTAAGAGAAGGGTTGGGAATACTGTAATGCACTAGTAGGTCTCCAGTGGTGGTGGGAAAGGGAGGATGGCAAACAAGTGGTTCTATGTGTAGCTAGAAGCAGTACCTTTACGCATACTTCGTCCCCCTGCAAAGGCCAAGGAGAGAGAAAAGGCAGGAGGAGATGAAGGAGCGGAGAGTGCGTAGGCAAAAAGGGAGAGAGGTGAGCCGGCCGAGGAGGAAGCACAGGAAGAAAAGAAGCACTTTCAGGTTTAAAAATAAGTAATAACTGCAGGAATGTGCCTGTGGAAATGAAATAAATTGTATTCTGATTAGTCTGTATGGTCAGTATGCCGGATTGTCATGAAATGAAATATACCTACCTAAACCAATACTCTAGGTGTGTGTAACCGTGTACCAAGTTCTTCACTTAGCACATTGCACTCATTTACCAAAGTTAAAATTTAATTTAAAAGTTTTAGCAGCTGTGAAGCACACGTGACTGACTGTTAAACATTAACTGGCTTGTTCAAGGGGACAAAAGTATAAAGGGAATTATTTTTTTGTCAAAATTATGTACGCAACGATGATAGATTGTGATTATATAAATATATTCTGAGTAATCATGGTTTTACGATTACCACAATTATTATGCATTGATTAATTTCACAAGAAAACATTTATAAAATCCCAGACATTCCTGAACATTCTAAAGTAATATTTATTACAGTCGGTTATAACTGTGATCAAATCACATATAAACAAAATGTATAATTAATAACATACACATTAATTCATAATTATAATATTAGTATTAGACTAAGGTTAACTTAATTTTTTTCCCCCAGGGGTCAAGTGTTATTGTCATCCATGCCTATATATTAATTTTTAATCATCTATTTTATGCTGTGTTAATAACTGGAAAGCACATAATTAGATCCCATCGTATAGCGTCTGATGTTATGTTGGTGATTTACACTTGCTCTATGAACTTCAAATGCCAATATTACAACACATACAGGAAGAATGAAGCTATCTAACATTAAATGGTCAATGAAAAAAAGCCATTGACAGGAGTATCTGTTACGGTTTGTTCACACCGAACTGACTCAATGCTAGGCTACTGACTTTAAGTGACACTTTTATATTTAACTAAATTTTCCATGAAGTAACTTGCCACGAACATAATTGAACTGTCCTATTACGTATTACCTTTACATTGGCATGTAAAGCTGCACCAAATTTGGATGTATTAGAGTGTGAGCCATCGTCTTTAATGACTCCCTGCTTATTTTGTAAATATTCAAAATGGTCCCGCATTGCCAAATTCAGCTTCCTTTTGAGTAAAAACAGTTTACTGCTTTGTTATTCTACCACTTAGACCAACCTTATTGAGCCACAATTGAAATTTTTTGACACATGGTTCAATTGTAAAACGATTGAAATCCCAGAAGATATTACCATTTTCTGCCACTCTTTCAGGTGCACAACAAAATCATGTTGGTGCAATGCAGACACAAACAGTCCACAAAGAACAAGGCAAAACATACGGAAACAGGAGGGATATATCAAAGAACACAAAGAACATAGGAACCATTAGGTAGCAAGAGCTGATGCAACCTGCAGCCACCACAGCGGTGCTATTTCTACATACAACCACAAAAGCAAACGCAACTGCACCATGCATAGACAAACGACAAAACAAAAAACATTTAAGTTAATGTAGCATACTAGCGTGTCTCTTGATAGGTGCGTGTAAACGTGTGTTTTTGTTCCATCAGAATCAGAATCGTTTTATTGCCATTGTTTGAGAACGGGTTCACAAACAAACCATGCAGGTTGTGCCGAAAATAACCTACCATCATAATGTCTGTTTGTAGTGAGTTAGGAGGACTGAAACACACGGTATAGTGGAGCCTTTTGCGCTTAAATAATTATGACATTTTTAATCACGGTTAATAGTAAAATCTGAGTAGCTCTAGTCAAAATATGACTTTGCTGTACAGTAAGGTCTGATTCGGGAAAATGAGCTCAGGATAATCACACATAAACCAACAATGCAGACGCCATTTAAGCTTTTTGGCAATAAATCAGTAGAACCATTCTCAAAATGCCACCATTACTTCCTAAGTTAATGTTAGGCAGAGGTGGGTAGTAACGCGCTACATTTACTCCGTTACATCTACTTGAGTAACTTTTGGGATACATTGTACTTCTAAGAGTAGTTTTAATGCAACATACTTTTACTTTTACTTGAGTATATTTATAGAGAAGAAACGCTACTTTTAGTCCGCTCCATTTATCTACATTCAGCTCGCTACTGATTATTATCGATCTGTTAATGCACGCTTTGTTTGTTTTGGTTTGTCAGACAGACCTTCAAAGTAGGATCTATCGCATGCCTGCGTTTCACCAATCAAATACAGTCACTGGTGACGTTTGACTCCGTTTCACCAATCAAATGCAGTCACTAGTGACGTTTGACTCAGTTTCACCAATAAAACAGAGCCAGGCGGTCATCATGTGACCGCCGCTGAAACATAGGCGGTCAATACAACAACAAGCTTAAGCTTACATAAACTCAACGTCAAATTTGAGGAAGCACATCGCGGTAAGTAACGTTAGTAGATATTTTGGCTGTCACCGTAGGCTGATGTTAGCTTCCCTGCTATGAATCACTGTCAAATGTACATCGTGTGGGGACATTTATTAACGCACTGCAGCCTCATAGACACGCACAGTTGCACACACACTCACGCATGCATAGAAACACCAATCAGAAGTGCACAGTGTGTTCCCAGGTTTAGTTAGTTTAGTCTTTATTTGAAGGGACAATGCACAGAAACATTAAGCTCAAAGACAGATATGTTCTGTACCAGATTATAGCTAAATAGATAATTTCCATCTGCAGTCCCTGGCTACCTAAATTAAAGGGATACAAAAATCATGCAATAAAATTATGACAATAAAATCATACACAAGTATTAAGAAAAAAGTTATAAAATGCCCTTTCATGGACACATACTTAATATACAATACAACCACACCTCATTTACATTATCACCCAATGACAATACATGCTCTTGTTCACATCTGTCATCATTTGTAAAAACAACCTCGATTTTAACAGACACACCTCACAATTTACAACAAAAATGCTCTCATGGATAAATATAATACACATTAAGTTGACATGTCAAACAAGGTGCCCACCTTAGTGACCCTGTGAGCAGCTTTGATTGCTCCAAAGCCACGTGCAGCCCACACCTATCAGTTTATAGTTTGCGTAAAGGCTAACTTTTATTTTCCTTTGTAATCTCTGCCTACTGAGCCTATGGTGCTGTTAAGTTATTGTGGCTCATCCATCCATCCATCCATTTTCTACCGCTTATTCCCTTCGGGGTTGCGGGGGGCGCTGGAGCCTATCTCAGCTACAATCGGGCGGAAGGCGGGGTACACCCTGGACAAGCCTTAATTTTTTTTATGTTAATGTATTATTATTTAATTTATATTATTGTTTTAGTTGCTTAAGAGATATTCCTGGCTCTGAATTTGCTCATTGCTATTTTTATGTTTTTGTGCATTATTTGTTGCCGTCATCATTAAACGAACAGGTTATTCATCAGTTACTCAGTACTTGAGTCGTTTTTTCACAACATACTTTTTACTTTTACTCAAGTAAATATTTGGGTGACTACTCCTACATTTACTTGAGTAATAAATCTCTAAAGTAACAATACTCTTACTTGAGTACAATTTCTGGCTACTCTACCCACCTCTGGTGTTAGGTTACCATATCCGACAATGATCTGCTTTTTCCTGTACTCCTCAATCCAATCAATCCATGTTTGAGCCTCACTAATCCTAACAGACCAGCTATCAAGTAGCCCAACACTATTATTGCTTCTCAGGAAGAATTTTCACTCCTTACTGACTTTTATGGCATCCAATAAAAGGTTTTGCATTGCCAATTTCACACCAAGCAGCATTTGAATACAAGCTACTTTGGAAACATTAGCATACTCTTTAACAGCAGAGGCATTCATCCCACTTTCCTACCACGTCAACAAGTTTGGTGTCGCTTTCAAGGAAGCGCAGGTAAATCTATCGCCTCCATTGTTTATTGTGCCCAGATCTGTGCGGTGTCATATGCTCAACACAAGCATCTCCGTTAACACCTAGCAAAAAAATAAAAAAGTGTTACCTCTTGGCTTCTTTGTTCTGAGCCACTCTGAAGCTTCAGTGGGTTTTTAAGCTGCTGCTCTAGTTTGTGGATCTCATTCTGGAAGACGTCCCTCTCATGTTCGCGGTCCACAGCTTGTTCCTAAACACCAGAAAAAGAAGATTACGAAGACTGTGCACATAGTGTCCCTTACAATTATCCTATTTGTGTCTCTTACATCCAAGAACCTCCTGTTCTTGTCCAGCTGTTTCTCCAGGGCCTGGATCTGCTGCTGGAGGTCTCCAGTCTCGGCCTTGCGAGCATGCTCGAGCTCGATCACCCTGTTGACCTGCTCCTCCAGCTCGGCTTCCAGCAGCTTTATCTGCTTCAGGAGGTCGGCACTCTCCTTCTCTGCCTGGCGCTGCACCTCCACCTTCTCTTTCATTAGCTTCTCTGCCTCTTCCAGCAGATCTAGGCAGAAGCAGGAGGACATCGGCGTTATTGCTTGGACATTGAGTGTTATATTTTGATGTACAATGAATGTCTTTGCAGATGAATGGGATGCTATTAAAGAATCTGAGCTGTAAATGGTTCTTATCCACATTAAAAAAATATAATAATTTGCCTTTGTTACCGTTATGTCTTTTCCGTATACAGTAATATCTTGTTTATCACTGTTAATTTGTTACAGGTCTGACCATGGTCAATGAATTTCCGCAAAATATGAATTAATATTTATACATTTTCATAGTTCAAGCATAAGAAAATGTTTACAATCTTTTAAATACATGTTTTAACATTATGCAGCCCCTATTAACATAATAACACTCAGTTACCTTTACACTTGCCATTATAGCAGGGGTCCAAACTTTTTCCCCTAAGGGCAACATACTTAAAAATTCTAAAAACATTTTATTATATATGTATATTTAAAGGTAAAACTTTGTGTTAGCTTTGCGTTATAGGTGACAAAGTGTATTATCGTTAGTTATTTTAGTATGAAAATTTCAGTTCTTCATCACATCTTTTTTCCTACATTTTTATTGGTTTCATTTAATTTTGATAATATTCTGCGGGGCAACAAAAATGGAACTGCAGATACACCTGCATTATAGTAATGCTGGCTGAGGCTGAGCAAATCAGTAGCCACGATACTGAACAGCACTCTGATTGGTTTGGTGTCATCCAGTGGCCAATACCAATGTAGTATTAATATTTGTAGTTTATGTAGATAATTTATGCTTGAAAATACTCTGGGACCAAAAATTTAGAATATGTTTAAAAAAAAAAAATTAATATCCCAAAAAATCGCCAATGTGGTGAAGCCGCAATATTTGAAGCGCTGCGCGGCGAGGTGTACTTCTGTAATATTTATATTTTTAGTTCATTTTGCCATATTTACACTTGAAAATGCTTAATTTAGGCCAAAAATACATTTAACATGCTTATGAAATTATTTAAATTAAATGTGTGATAGAGTACATCTACAAACTTTGAAGTGTGATGTGGCACGGGATGACTGTACTACTTTCTTCTGATTGGTTGAAATGGTCTTATGGATCAAGGCCAGATTGCCACCTGTTGTTCTGCATTGACAGCCCAGGAATGCATTTTCATGTGGACCAATTACAAACCCCATTTCCATATGAGTTGGGAAATTGTGTTAGATGTAAATATAAACGGAATACAATGATTTGCAAATCATTTTCAACCCATATTCATTTGCATATGCTACAAAGACAACATATTTGATGTTCAAACTGATAAACATTTTTTTTTTGCAAATAATCATTAACTTTAGAATTTGATGCCAGCAACACGTGACAAAGAAGTTGGGAAAGGTGGCAATAAATACTGATAAAGTTGAGGAATGCTCATCAAACACTTATTTGGAACATCCCACAGGTGTGCAGGCTAATTGGGAACAGGTGGGTGCCATGATTGGGTATAAAAACAGCTTCCCAAAAAATGCTCAGTCTTTCACAAGAAAGGATGGGGCGAGGTACACCCCTTTGTCCACAACTGCGATAGCAAATAGTCAAACAGTTTAAGAACAACGTTTCTCAAAGTGCAATTGAAGAAATTTAGGGATTTCAACATCTACGGTCCATAATATCATCAAAAGGTTCAGAGAATCTGGAGAAATCACTCCACGTAAGCGGCATGGCCGGAAACCAACATTGAATGACCGTGACTTTCGATCCCTCAGACGGCACTGTATCAAAAACCGACATCAATCTCTAAAGGATATCACCACATGGGCTCAGGAACACTTCAGAAAACCACTGTCATTAAATACAGTTCGTCGCTACATCTGTAAGTGCAAGTTAAAGCTCTACTATGCAAAGCGAAAGCCATTTATCAACAACATCCAGAAACGCCGCCGGCTTCTCTGCGCCCGAGATCATCTAAGATGGACTCATGCAAAGTGGAAAAGTGTTCTGTGGTCTGACGAGTCCACATTTCAAATTGTTTTTGGAAATATTCGACATCGTGTCATCCGGACCAAAGGGGAAGCGAACCATCCAGACTGTTATCGACGCAAAGTTCAAAAGCCAGCATCTGTGATGGTATGGGGGTGCATTAGTGCCCAAGGCATGGGTAACTTACACATCTGTGAAGGCACCATTAATGCTGAAAGGTACATACAGGTTTTGGAACAACATGTGCTGCCATCTAAGCGCAGTCTTTTTGATGGACGCCCCTGCTTATTTCAGCAAGACAATGCCAAGCCACATTCAGCACGTGTTACAACAGCGTGGCTTCGTAAAAAAAGAGTGCAGGTACTTTCCTGGCCCGCCTGCAGTCCAGACCTGTCTCCCATCGAAAATGTGTGGCGCGTAAAATGTGAGGCGCGTAAAATACGTCAGCGGAGACCCCAGACTGTTGAACGACTGAAGCTCGACATAAAACAAGAATGGGAAAGAATTCCACTTTCAAAGCTTCAACAATTAGTTTCCTCAGTTCCCAATCGTTTATTGAATGTTGTTAAAAGAAAAGGTGATGTAACACAGTGGTGAACATGCCCTTTCCCAACTACTTTGGCACATAATGCAGCCGTGAAATTCTAAGTTAATTAATATTTGCAAAAAAAAAAAGTTTATAAGTTTGAACATCAAATATCTTGTCTTTGTAGTGCATTCCAATTGAATACGGGTTGAAAAGGATTTGCAAATCATTGTATTCCGTTTATATTTACATCTAACCCAATTTCCCAACTCATATGGAAACGGGGTTTGTAGAAAATAATTAAACATAGGCCTAAATAGTGCTTAATACAGTTAATCAATTCTATGCTCAGATTTGTCCAACATCCCATTCAGCTGTCCAAGATGAACCTCCGAACACGATGCCCCTTCCGCTGTCACCATGGACCAACTCCCATTGTTTCACCCAGGATCAAACACCGCAAGAACAGCGTGACAATGTGTGAATGACAGTCCAGACATTGCAATATCCATGCCCAGTAGACAGGGATGGAAAGGAGGGGCTTCCTAAACAGCCAATCACCTCATTCGCACAAATAATCAATACATCAGACAGGGTAAATAAATAAATGCGGATAATTGACAAACAGAAAGTGATGGCTACATGTGAAAGCCGGTTGCTGCAATTATTCCATCATGCTATGCAATGAGGGCTAATCAAAAAGATGCCAGGACAAAATCAGTCAAAAGCAAAAAAAAAAAAAAGCAGAAGCAAAGATTAGTGATTTGAGTAAAATTGTGAGCCCAAAAATACAAGCAAGCTTTGTTGGTGATGTCACTGGATTAGGGTTACAGTATATATCATGTCACTCGGCTAGACACTTGGAAAGAACATAGAAAAGGAGGGCTGAGCCATGCTCGATGTGGACACACCTGCTTCAGGTGCTGCAACCATTGCAGCTTCAACTAGGCCTACAGGAAGGAAAGCACAGGAGTTGAACATGCTCTTGTTTTTGTCATGAAAAGAAGAGATGGTAGAAAAGTGACAATGCTGCTGTACGGTCGGTTATCAAAGGATGGAGAAGCAAACAGAGTGAAAGCAGAGTGTTTCTTAAATAGCACTGACCCAAAAATGCTAAAGACTCACCTTTATAATGATAGTACAGGATACCTTGTTTGATAAAAAGACAGGTTATAGTGCAAAATTAACTGCTTCTATGTTCCAACCTGTGAATTTAGGTTTTGTTGCCCAAATACAGGTAGAAAGTTACATCAAATGTACTTACAAATGACAGTTTATTGGTCTCTGTTGCAATTATTATAAAACATAAAATTTAAACAATTGAAATAACGGTACAAAATGAGGATATACAAATATGAGGTTTGAATAGCTTTTTATCCAAATCGTGTCAATTTTGATTATAAGGGCATAATTCACACATAAAACTTATATACAGCAATGTTTCTTAACCATAGGGCCATGAGCACCCTCTAAAAAATATCTGTTTCTCAACTGTGGTCCGTATGGGCCGCTGTGGTACTTAGTTGTAATACACGTTTTCACCACTTGTGGCAGTAATGACAGTATCAAACAAACAGAAGACGTCTGGGGCTTGAAAGGGAACTGCACTTCTTTTCAGGAATTTTGTCGTTCTATCGTTCACAATCATTATGAGAGACAATAAGACAAAGGGTTTTTGTTTTTTTCGCTTTCTAACATAAAATTTGTCTTGTTCTAGGTGGCTAGCAATTCAGCTAATGGGAGCAATTAACTCTTCCTCTAAATCACTTTAAAAATCCAATCAAAAACCGTCAACCATACTTTATTTATGTTCCGTAACCTGTATAATAATTAAGCTGTAGCGATATTCTTATTGTAAAAGCGAACACTGAGGAACTCTTTTTCTATCGTAGTAACACATCGACGTGCTTCGGTAATAGCCGTAAAAGCTACGGCAAAAAATAAGCTAGCTTTTACAACAACACGAAACGAGTTTGAGTTTGTTATGCACAACACTTCAATACGACACTAATTTGTACTGAAAAATCATATTACAGTATCTGTAAAGTATTAGCCCACGTTTCATGTTTTGTTTGTACACAGCTGAGCTAGCCAGCCAGCGTATGTACTGTAGTTGCACTAACACGCATGACGTGCTGCGTGCATCAGGATCGATATTAAAGTGACTCACTCGATGGACAGTTGTTTGTCTGGTCCGGCACGCTGGGGATGTTTCCTGTTGATTTTGGGTAAGCAATCCATTTATGTCAAAATAGCTTGTCTCCAAGTTCCACATTTATGGCATCAAAATTGCTTTCATCCCCCTCTCCTGGCTTTCGGCTCTTCCAATGTCTCACTTTTCCTATGTGCTCGCTTCTATTAGCAGCAGTATATTTAGCTTTAAAAGTTTAAGGTTGTAAATCCTCATTTGTTCAAAAATAGTCATCTTTGTTGTCTGTTACCAAGTCTGCCATGATTAGAAAACACACTAGTGTTTGATCCGTGCGCTGCTATGGAAACAGAAATCAATACATGGAATAAATCAGTCCAAAAATTATTAAAATGATCAAAATACAGTAAATATTGAACATATAAAATATTGTTACAAACGTGTCCTTTACTACATTATATATACACTTGCAGTGTGTATATGAAGCATTGCTGGAGGGTTTTAAGTTGTTTTAGAGGGCTTTGTAGGCAACGGTGACTCCCATTAGCCGCATCTTTCAAGAGTTTTTCATCTTTGTAATAAAAAAAAAATAAAAAGACGTGTTCTTGTCTCTCATAATGATTGTGAATGAAAAAAAAAGAAAAAAAAAAGTGCATTTTCTCTTTAAGTCATAGAGAAGTTTCTTAAACGCAAAAATTATGACTAAAGTGATGAAACTGTATTTTCATTTGCACTTTTTTTTTTTTTTGACAGTTTAGTTAAAGGAAGATTTTCATTATTAATTTTGTTTATTTGTCTTAGCAAGACAAAATTGTATGTAAATGCACGTATTGGCAGTCATTTATGAGTCCCTTCTTATGCAGTATATTTGGCTAGTACTTATTTTTTTAACCCGCCAAACTAAGCCTAAGGTTTATGTGTTAGTTTTATATCATTTGACAAGGTTGCAAACTGTAAGTAGGTTAGATGTAATTGGTAAATACAATTAAAATGAAGAATAAGATTAATAATTCAGAGTTAACATTTGAGTGGGCCCAGGTCCCCTTTGTAGTGAAAAAGTTGGGCCCTGAAGTCAAAAAGGTTAAGAACCCCTGATATAGAGTATACTGTTTCTTAAAGGAATTCTGGGATACGTACAAAGCTCACGGGGTCCTGCGTCCTCTCTCATGGCGTCTTGTTGCCGGGACGTCAGCTCCCGCTCCTCCTGCATTTGAAGCTTCTCCTGCTCCAACTCCTGCAGACGACTGCCCGTAACCTACATTTAAAAAAAAGAAAGAAGAAGTGGTTAGTTTAGGGTTGCAATGTCGGCAAACTACAACCATAATGATAAACACTTCTACCTGTAGCTCTTGCTCCAGGCTCAGCTGAAGCGCTTCCTTCTGACGAAACTGCTCCTCCAAGGTGGCTCGTTCACCAGTGTAGCCGTCAATCACATCTGCGCATGGACAACAGTGGCCTAGTGGTTAGAGTGTCTGCCCTGAGATCGGTAGGTTGTGAGTTCAAACCGAGTCATACCAAAGACTATAGAAATGGGACCCAGTACCTCCCTGCTTGACACTCAGCATCAAGGGTTGGAATTGGGGATTAAATCACCAAAATAATTCCCGGACACGGCCACCGCTGCTGCTCACTGCTCCCCTCACCTCCCAGGGGGTGATCAAGGGGATGGGTCAAATGCAGAGGACAAATTTCAACACACCTAGTGTGTGTGTGACAATCATTGGTACTTTAACTTTAACTTAAAAATGCGGAAATACATACTTTAAATATCAAAACTCAGCCATGGACCGTTTCGGTTGTTTTTGTAACGCTTGTGCATGAGTGGTGTTGTGACACACATCAGCCAAAAAGCTCAAACAATATGACCGTAGCAAGCACAAACACATTCCTACTGTATAATTGAACACAAATGAGAATGTCTGACCCATTTTGCTTGATGAGTAGAACAGGACTGAAATGCAAACACAATGAAATGCTTCATAACTGCACAGGTCAGCAAGCATTATGCTCCAGGATGGCATTTGGGTCATAGATACAGGAATACTAGGTGTAAGACCAGGAGACTAGATTGAAATGCTAAAATGTCAATAGTTGCATTCTGTGTGGTTACCAGCGAGACAGAAGGTAAACGTCGCTGACTGAGCAGGAACCAACACGATGTAGTTTGCCTAAGGAGGGTTCTCTCCAGGATACACAATTGTCCAAACACATTAATCATGTGATATTCTTGATTTTCAGCCATCAAAACATTTAGGTCCATAAACCATTGTATTATTTAAATGTAAATGTACTTGCAACAGTATGACATAACAATTGCATGAACTGAATGCTCCATGCAAGCGTTTGCCACTGCGTATGGGCTGCAGCTGACATTATTTTAGCAATAGAGTAATCTATCGATTAGTCTGTTCGAATAAAACACACTTAACTACCTCAATTCATATTTTAGGGAAAAAAGTTCATAACCTTTTTTTCTCATAAATGCACGATTAACATTGAAATTGTACTCTTAACAGTAATAAAACAATTTTAAAAAGACAGTTAGCTGTTCACCACCACACAAACCACGGCACCCACACACCACCGCTCTAATTCCGTGCGGAAACTATGTCTGCTTATTTAAAGATCTGGACATTCCGTGGTCCAGATTTTATCAATTTTCAGTAACACTCAAACGATTATACGAAGCAAAAGAAAATACTTTTGTACATCAATGCTTTTTTCTAATCGATTTAATTGATTCATTGTTGCAGCCCTCCCCACATGTTGTTTTGTGGTCTATAGATACACATTTTAGCCAGCTATAACCTACATAGGATTGCACAAAAAACAAACATGAGATTTTTCAAGTCAAACAAAGATGAGAAAAGGAATGGTCTCACCCTTATTCAGCGTTCCCAAAAAGCCAGAAAGCTCCTTGTGGTTCTTTTTGATAAAGAGAGTGGGCTTGTTGCTGGTGTATGCATGCAACAGTTGTCCCCAGAGGACCAGCTGTCTCTGACAAGAGTGAGTTGTCAAGCTAGCTGCTACCCAGCACAAAATAGTTTCTTCCAGCTAAAAGCACAGGTGCTCTCTACTTTTCTTCACTCTCCTTTTTAGACAACTGATAGGATCACTCACTAACAACAACCCATATGACCGTTCTGGGTTTTGCTTTAACATTTAGATGTGGTTCCTTAAAAGTTTGGTTGGAAATAGGCTTGGATGGAGAGGTGATAAGGTACATGATGCACCAATCGGGTTCTTGGGTCAGCTTGTGTCTGATGCAACAGTGTTGCTATTAGTAAAGCTCACCCTCAGCTCGGTGTAGTTCCAAGGCCAACTGCTCGCGTGCCCGGGCCTCCTCGGACAGACGGTCCTGGAGCTCCTCCTGCTTCTGTAGAAGTTCGCTGATCTCCTGGTTGTGCCGGAAAGACTCCCGCATGAGCTCCGTCTGGGTAATGTGGGCATGCTCCAACTAAGGACATAAAAAAAATCCAAAGACGTAGATTAAGTTGGCTATTCGACCAGAATATTAAATGCTAGTAAAGCAATTGGCAGGATCACAATGGAGCTAAACAGAGCATCCAAATCAGTAGTAAAGTTAAAAAGTTAAAGTTAAAGTACCAATGATTGTCACACACACACTAGGTGTGGCGAAATTATTCTCTGCATTTGACCCATCACCCTTGATCACCCCCTGGGAGGTGAGGGGAGCAGTGGGCAGCAGCGGTGGCCGCCCCCGGGAATCATTTTGGTACTAAATGTCTGACTTAACACCTCACCACTGAGCATTATGTGTGTGATGACATATCATTTTGATGCAGTTCTTGTGCAGTTGTACCTGACTATTAGGTGACCTCAGTTAAAAAATGTCACAAGGAAACAATATCCTATTTTATTATATATTCGGGTAACACGTGTCATCATATCACTGCCATTCCACAATTACAGCTTTGCATTATCTCCGAGAGCAAAGGTCTTTTTGGGACATTATGCAAACCAGGAAGTGGTGAGGGTGCCTTGTTGAAGTCACACAAGCCTTCCAATACCTTACGTATGATGATATTTAATTAATCAAAGAAGCTGTAGGTTGGTAAAATATTCATCAGCACCTCTCATGCGATAGTTTCCAAAGGTGCATCAACTTACTGTGTAGGGAGGTGTGGGCAGAGAGATTCTGGAGATGACTTTAAGTAGGTGACCATTTGTCCTGTGATTGACATGAGAGATGTGCGTCTGGACCAAGACGGCATTCTTCTCGGTCAAGGTGCTGTAGACCGGAAAAGGTCGGGGAAGGGGGATCCGAGATTCCACTTCGTACACATCCTGGTCCTCCCCTTCCACCCACTTGGTGCTCTGCGTTTTAGAATTCCAAAAAGAGCGGTAGGAATCCATGGCGAAGGAGGCTTTTTGCTATGTTGGAGCGACTTGTCAGGAGTCATCAGAGAGAGTTTGTCACGATCAAACACCCTGCCGGGCAAGCGCCAATGAGAATGCTGTGAGAGAAAGCAGCAGTTGCGGTCTGCTACCGAGCAACGGTTCCTATGTGTTGGCACACAGAGGGGACACAGTCAGGTGAGATCCCAGTTGCACGTAATCATCTTGTTGAGGTAGAACCGGTCTCAGAGGGAAAGCGCCCAAACAGAGCTTGTCATACTCAGCAGCGGGGGTGCGTCCCGTTTAATTTCATCGGCTTAAACGGCATTCCAGAACACGACAGAGCTCCTCCAAAGCTTCCATTTCCTTTCCGTATCTTCTTCAGTGATCTGCAGCTTTCTGTGCTCCTAGTGACCTCCTTTCTTTAGTGGGAAAGCACATCATGCCTCTCACAGATCACATTCAACTTCTCCCTCCGGAGATTCCCAAACAAAGCTATATTGCCGTAGCAACAACAAGCCTCCGGGGCCCCCCACTTTTAATCATTCAGTCCAGGCGACGGCCAGCCGAGGGTGAAATGACAGCGACTGGTTCTTGAGTGGCTTTCCTTTTTAATTCTTCTCAGGGTTTGTTTTCACTCCCACTCCACACATGATCGTGGCAAGATAACTCACTAGAGCTGGATCACTCGTCAGGCAAGGTTTACTTACCCCTGTCACTCTGTTAACACTCACGCCACCTTCACGAGATAAAAAGATCAAGTCCAACATGTCCCAGGCCGTTTTTTCTCCCTGAAGTGGACTTTCATTTCCCGCACTGATCGCAGGCAGAAGTACTCTCCTCAGTAAAACCAAGAGGGAGGGAGGAAGGAAAGGAGGTGTGGCTTCAATTCAGAGATTCAGGTAGATTTGCAAATAGATCTACCCCCTCCCACACACACACGCACACGCACACGCACGCGCACACGCACACGCACACGCACTCGCCACTCCCTATTGCACTACCCTGCACACAAATAACCAGCAGACAACACACACACCCTACACAAAGTTGTAAAACCGGATTTCCTCCTTATACAGTCACAAGCACCACAAGAAACAATATTTAAAGAAAAAAAATCTAAAAACTCAGACATGCCACCGCTTGGTGTGACATAATGTCATACTTGAAAGACATGTAGGCAATTGTAAGTGACATAGCAAACACTTCACCGCCCTGGGCAAATATTTTACAGTGCAACTTTGCATCCCGACTGGTTTGTGGCATCCATCTCTGCCTAACAGGCAGAAAATGACAGTAGCAGCAAGAAAATCATTAAGAAAACCATTATAGACCCTTTGTTTACAAGTGAAAAATCATTAAAAATTCATTACTGAGCACTGAAATGTATTTGTGTTAGTGGGATGTAAATTCTTTACCAACTCAGGGTGAGCATGTGTAAAAAAAATAGGTCATGTAAATGTAATAAAAAATATTTAAACCTACATGCTGGTAATGATGTCAAAGGATGCTGAACAAAAGTGACGCCCAGGCTTGGACTATTTTTAGAATAGCAAGACAAAACCCATCTAAGCGTAAATAAGAATTTCAGCCACAGGGAGGATGCACCGTGCCCTCACTTACAGTAACACGCTCACTGGCCTAGTTAAAACTCGCACTGACTCAGAGGGACTAACACTGACAGTGGGCGCACGGCATGGGCTCCCTGTAGTGGGGAATGGAAGCGGACTTCCACCCAGCTGGACTATAATAGGCTGTTAGTGTGAGACAAAAGTGCCATGTACTGGTAAATACAGCTTGTATCTATGGGTGAACACTAGAAATGAAGCGACTATTAATGGGGGGCATTTTCCAGACACAAACAAGTCTGACTCATTGCCATTATGCATGCGAAAACCCAATAGAAGTGACTTTTTTATTATCAAACAAAAAATATACTCTAGTAGAAATAACCAAGAGCTGACTGCCAAAACAGTTGCTTTTGTTTCGTACCTGGTTGGTGGTGTCCGTGATGACCATCAACATCTTCTCTAAAGCCGTCTGGAGGCGACCGCTGATGCCCATTAGATGTTCCTCGTTCGCTAGCTGACCATCGTATTTACCCAGTAGAAGGAGGCCGTCGATCATCTGCTGGGACACCTCCATGCCTGCGTTTGTTTCAGCACCCAGGCAACTTGTTCCGGAGTGACCTAGTGTGACGGTGCAGAAATATGTCACACACGCCCTTATCCATCTTCAATGTCTTTTTTTTTGGCGACAGCATAACGGAATTACTGGCATTGAAATGTTGCTATCCAGCTGTATGTGTGGAGCTCAATTCGCTATTTGTTGCTATCACAACATGTTGCTGTTGTGTTGCGCAACACACGTTCATAAATGACCATGTGGTCAAAAAGAGCAACCTTTTATTTTCTTATTAACTCCAAATCATTATTAAGATTTAAGAAATAAACTGTAATCTACTTTTTTATAAGTGCTATTTTAAATTAGCGCCTCGTCTTTTTAGTGATTTAGGTAAAACGGATATAACATGCCTGCATCATCAGGTCTGGAGATAGGCTGTGCATCCTGTAGCCCATCAATGGAAGAAGCATCACACAGACTTTGCATGTGGAGACCCATGGTTTCCTCCGCTGCCGCTGTGGTCTTTAGGACGTCTGCCAACACCCGACTAAGCCTCTGGTTAGCCCTGCACAAGAGGATTCTGAAGGCAACATAGGGATTTATGTTAGTCCATACTCTAATATATTTGTTTCATTACAGTTTATCCTCATAAAAAATGTGTACGTCATCACCTTTCATTGTCCTTGTCGATGAACTTGACACCACCCTGCGATGCCCCGTGGTCTTCCTCTTGCACAACTTCTCCTTCATCGTCTTCTTTCTTCTTTCGCATCTGCACGGGTAAAAGGGAGAAAACAGAAAGCAGTCCCGTCATTACAGAGCTACAAACTTCATACCAGTGATAAGCAAGCAGCAGACAGCAGAGGGGCGCTATCACTGCTGCTGTTGTCTATACACAAATTCAAATCAGGCAACCCCGTAAACAAACTAGCCTTATATATGTCGACAAACGCACAGCCAGAAAGATACACTTGAACTCCCTGGTTGCAATGAGAAACACTAGTTTCTTTGTGCTACTATGGCAACAGGTGCACCTGGGATGCAGAGAATAAGATGTGCTATAGCACCATCTTATGGAGAGACGGCAGTAAGGCAAACAATTACACTGACAACAGCCATACACTGCATATTATTGACAGGTACCTTATTCATGATGAGAAGCCTTTTAAAATTATTTTTTAGGACAGTGTCAATTTCAGCTTTTGTATAAGATCTTGTTACCCTATACATCTGTACCTGACAAAGTGTCAGGAAGTGTACATTTGGAGCATCTCACAAAGAACCTCTTGTATTTATCACATAGCTGAGACATAATCATACAAGAAATGGTTCGTGAAGGCTCGCACGATCAGAAATGAGCTCTTCAGAGAGGTACTTGAAAGACAATTCGCCATGAGGAGATACAAATGATGAATGTATGCAGCATCCTCCTGATTCCTAAAATATGTAAAAAGCAGCGCAGAAATATGCCTCTGAACCATTTGATTATTTTACTGTACCACCAACCCATAAACACATAGCAACACCAAACTTCCTCACCACATTTGATTCAGCTTCCTGCAGCTTCGCCTGTAGCTTCTGGATCTCTGCGTTCCTCTCATCCAGCGTTCTTTGCAGGTGCTCTCTCTCCTCCTTCAACCAGGCACTCACGGAGGCAGAAGCTCCTTGAAACGTTGCCTTCTTATCACTCTCCCCTACGTCTTCTTCGTCCGATTGGGTCTGCATGGAGGCACTAGTCTGGCAGGCACACTTGTTGATTCTGGCCAGTTCCGTCTGCTGTGCAAACTCCACTGACATCTGAACTATGGCCTGTCAGGTAAGAGGAAACAATGTCAAAGATCTTTTACTCTGGAAGCAATGTTGTAGGTTGCACAAATTGTAGTTCAGAATTCCTTCCGCATCCATCTTCTAGAATGGTTGTCTTTAAAGGGGTCATTGGTGAGCTAGAGCCTATCCCAGCTGACATCAAAAAGAACACCAGTCAATCACAGGGTACATACTGACAACCATTCACAGTTACACCACAAGCAATTTAGAGTCCCAATTAACCTGTCGTGTGTATGTAAAAGGTAATGAAGTACACGGAAAAATCCAATGGGAGCACAGGGAGAGCATGCAACGATGCACCTGTCGCTATATATGTAGCAATACTGTCCACTAGGGATGTACCGACAAACATTTTTGGCCTCAGATTCGATTCGATACTTCGACAATAGATTGTAGAACTGAGAATGTTTTATTGCAAGTAACTAAAGTAAACACAATAATGTGTGCAATATGTATTATTTGTTGCAATTTTGGTTTTTTTTAGTTGTGCTTTACTTTTGTTGCTGTATGTAGAAACAGCTCCTCTGAA